>NC_085973.1:12001058-12137414 GCF_910591565.1 Cydia splendana
TTGATACGATTGATTTCGTTTTCCTTTTTGATCGGTTAATCTTGTTGTAGGTCCATTGTGCACCCAAAGGGTGACTCACGCTAGACCGGGCCGTGTCGGGGCCGGAGGTTCCGACGCTTTTCTATTACAGATGACCGTGATCACGTGATGCTTCCATAGAAAACGAAGCGCCGGAAGCCCCGGCACGGACACGGCCCTGTATAACGTGAGTCATCCATTCACATTTGTGACTAAGTTTTTAGTACAATCGTAGCACCAGATAGTTTAAAACAACTTCAGCACAAAATCCACAAATATTTGCACGAAAATGCTACAGCGTTACGTCGAAGGATAAAAGCGGTAAAACTTAGTTAGTTCGGTTTGCACCCCAATACCGGTATGTACCGCTTCGCACCGGTTCGGTGCAGCGGAGCTGGGTGTCATTATAACAGCTTACCGAACACGGATGCGTCGAAAGATCAAGCTGCCAGGCTAAGCGCGCCCTCTGATTACAAATAGGCGATATGGATTTCGAGCTCACGTTACACTGTTTCACCCGAGTAATCGCCCGCGGTCGTGCAAGCAATGAGAATAGCACGGATAGCAAACCGGCCGAGCTAACGTTTTGTAACTGCGTAGTTTGTAACATAGTTTTCCGCGTTTGAATTTTTTTGAAAAACTATTCGTTTTGATAAATTTTTTGGGACCAAACATCGAGAAAAAGTGGCGCTTTATTCATTCATTTTAAGCGGAACATGTTTGTAGCATAGTTTCAATGTAGTTCCGGTTCCTGTCAATAATACCAGTAGTGTATTTGGGATTTACACAAATAATCAATTAATTAAGTATGTAGGTAAGTAAAGACAATTAAATAATTTGTGTTTTTTTTTTTTTATGAAATAGGAGGCAAACGAGCAGACGGATCACCTGATGGTAAGCGATTACCGCCGCCCATGGACACCCGCAACACCAGAAGGGTTGCAAGCGCGTTGCCGGCCTTTAAGATGGGAGTACGCTCTTTTCTTGAAGGTTTGTAGGTCGTATCGGTCCGGAAATACCGCTGGCGACAGTTCATTCCACAGTTTGGCTGTGCGAGGCAGGAAGTTTCTGGAGAAACGCACAGTTGAGGACTGCCAACCATCCAAGTGATGAATATGGTAATGTTGTCGCGTAGGGCGATGGCGAAAAGAAGCGGCAGGGATTAATCCGAACAATTCCTCGGAGCACTCCCCGTTATACATGCGATAGAAAATGCAGAGCGAGGCTACATCTCTACGCAGCGCCAAGGAGTCAAGCCGTTCCGAAAGACGCTGGCAGTCAACAATTCGAGCCGCTCTTCGTTGGATGCGGTCCAGAGGGAGAAGCTGATATTGGGGTGCCCCTGCCCACAGATGAGAGCAGTATTCCATGTGTGGGCGAACCTGCGCCTTATAAAGCTGTAGGCGCTGGGCCGGTGTGAAATACCGTCTCGATCTGTTGAGCACACCGAGCTTCTTGGAGGCTAATTTAGCCTTACCCTCTAGATGACCGCGGAACTGGACTTCACTCGAAATGTCGACACCAAGGATTCCGATACTGGCTGCGGCACTCAGGGGAGTGCTCTCAAAACGAGGTGACGCGACAAACTCTAACTTTTTTGCGGTAAACGCGCAAACCTGTGTCTTGCTAGGGTTAAAACGGACTAAGTTAAGTCGACCCCATTCAGAGACTTCCTTTAGGGAAGTCTCAATTTCAGACACAAGTTTGTTCCGGCTCTCGATGACGTTTTCCCGAGAAATATTGGTGCGGCCGGTTGTGTGCTTAACATAAGATCTTTTGCCATTACCTAAGTGCAGAAATAATGCAATGAAATATTAGAACGAAAGTCGTATAGCACTCATTTCCAGTAATACGTTATTTACGTTTACGAACTGTAATTAAGCCTGGGCCCCTATAATTAGCTGATTATTTCTACAAACTTATAAGTACAAACCCCGCAAATAGGAAAATGCTTACAAACTCGATTTTCTAACAACACGATGTTTCCACGAGTACTCCCTGTAAATACAGATTACTAGTACAGACTACGTGAAAAATATGTATACATATATGGTCTTATTACAATGGAATAAGGTACAAATGTGGATACATATTTTTGAAGTTGACACAGTTGTACGGGCTATCCGCAAACGGTACACTTTTAATTCTAAAAAGCTCTTCGCTTGATTGACCCCGAGCCGGGGTGATATTCCAATGGCTTATGTACTTCTGTCCTTCGACGAACCAGTATTTTTAACTATCATTTAAGTTATTTTACTTATTTTAACGTTGGCATACGACGTTAACATACCATAGTATGTTACCTTAGTTAGATAACGATCTGAATATCGCAGAAGGTCATTTGGATGTGCGGATGGTCGATGTGGAGAGTTGGACCCTTAAGGCGGGTCTATGCCCATTATGTCCAGCCAGTGGATGTATTGTGCATGGTATGATGATGATGAGTTAGATAGAACAATTTCTGCCTTACGCACGACCGAATTTACATAAAGCATTTTTTCGTATTTCAAATTACACTGGTTCTTGTGAGCTACCGACTCGTCTGCAATAGGAATACATAGCCTGCAGCGGAGTGAAGTAACATTTTAAGACTAGATAAATCTAGGGAGTCGCCCAGCGTAATGGGGTAATGGCTAGTGTAAAATTCTAAACACCCTCGCTAAAGTGCTACATTAGTTAGGGCAATCCCGAGATGGGGCGGTGCAACAATGTGTTGCACTTTGTTTCGTAGCAGTTTACTCTTTAAGTTATGCACGGAGCAATGTTCTTATATAAGAAATGTTGGTAAAGTAATAATACACAAAAAGAAAAGTAAAATTACACAATAATATTTAATAGCACATAATGGCACATATTGGGTAGTTGCCAAGCGGACCCCAGGCTCCCATGAGCCGTGGCAAAATGCCGGGACAACGCGAAGAAGATGATGATGACTAAAAGTCACGTGATCGTTATTTAATTCACAGATGCTCAGGATCTCTTTGTCATGCAAAAACATTGTGTCCGTATTCTTGCTAACATACGAGTGCCGGAAAGCTGCCGCCCGTTCTTTTTGAAATATAAATTACTGACCCTACCTTGTATATACATTCTAGAAACAGCAAACTTTGTACGAAAACACTTACACCTATACCAAATGCGTAAAGACTTAGTAGCAGGTACCACGAGATGTAACAATTTATTAGCTACTCCGACATGTAATCTAGCAATATATAAAAATAGCCCCCACGTAAGATCAATCAAAATAATCAACAAGCTTCCTCATAATATATCCACTGAGACGAAAGACAAAATATTTAAAAGAAAACTCATTAACTTACTTACCGAGAAATGTTATTATAGTATCGACGATTTCCTAAATGATGATAACCTTAAGAGCGCTATTACATTTCGGCGTTGAGCGAGTTTAGGTATTTTACGCGCTGCGGCAGGCCGTGCGAGCTCAGTACGCCGATCCCTTCTACCACACTCGCACTACAATGATGGATTAACATTCTTGATCCTTCGCGAAGCATATTGAAATCAACCATAACAACACTAACTGTACTTAACTTTTAAAGTTCTAAAACTGTTATTTGGTAAGTACGAAAATACTAAATGCAGTGCAAATGTACATAGGGGCTGTTCATAAATTACGTCATCTATTTTTGACGATTTTTGACCCCCCCCACCCCTCAAATCATCCAAAAATCAAGCTTCGGATGAATCTGTTTCCTCCTACGTCATGTTACCATCATCCGATGTCCAGACCCCCCCCCCCACTCCTCCCATTTGAAACGACGTAATTTATGAATAGCCCCATACTCGTACTTATGAAGGTATATTACTCGAAAGAAATTATAGGTACCTACTCGCTTATTTACATGTTTCGTCATTGCATTTGGTACCTATAGGTTGTAAAGTTTGTATCAACGAGGGTTTAAAAACGAACTGGTACTGAGGATCTGATGATGATTAAGGTGGTCACGGATACCAATCAACCATGTAGTAACATGATTAGGCTCGTTTGATTCGTCTCAACAAGATCTTTGACACTGAAGATACACAGGGTCTGATGATGGAGCTGGAAGGTGGCCACGGGTACCGGTCTATCATGTAACTAAACAACTTCGTGTTTGGGCTCGTTTGATTCGTCTCAACAAGATCTTTGACACAAGACAGTACTCAGGGTCTGATGATGGAGCTGGAAGGTACCATTACCAATCAACCATGCAACTAAACCACTTCGTGTTTAGGCTCGTTTTATTCGTTTCAACAAGATCTTTGACACAAGATAGTACTCAGGGTCTGATGTTGGAGCCGGAAGGTGGTCGCCGGTACCAATCAACCATGCAACTAAACCATTTCGTGTTTAGGCACGTTTTATTCATCTCAACAAGATCTTTGACACAAGGTAGTACTCAGGGTCTGATGATGGAGCGCGAAGGTGGCGACGGGTACCTGTCAATCATCATCAGCTCCATCATCAGACCCTGAGTAGTATCTTGTCTCAAACATCTTATTGCGAGGAATCAAACGAGCCCAAACACGAAGTGGTTCAGTTACATGGTAGACTGGTACCCGTGGCCACAGTCCAGCTCCATCATCAGACCCTGAGTACTAACTTGTGTCAAAGATCTTGTTGCGACGAATCGAACGAAGCCAAACACGAAGTGGTTTAGTTGCATGGTTGATTGGTACCGGTGACCACCTTCCGGATCCATCATCAGACCCTCAGTACTACCTTGTGTCAAAGATCTTGTTGCGACAAATCAAACGAGCCCAAACACGAAGTGGTTCAGTTACATGGTAGACTGGTACCCGTGGCCACAGTCCAGCTCCATCATCAGACCCTGAGTACTAACTTGTGTCAAAGATTTTGTTGCGACGAATCGAACGAAGCCAAACACGAAGTGGTTTAGTTGCATGGTTGATTGGTACCGGTCACCACCTTCCGGATCCATCATCAGACCCTCAGTACTACCTTGTGTCAAAGATCTTGTTGCGACAAATCAAACGAGCCCAAACACGAAGTGGTTCAGTTACATGGTAGTCTGTTACCCGTGGCCACCTTCCAGCTCCATCATCAGATCCTGAGTACTATCTTGTGTCTAAGGTCTTGTTGAGACGAATCAAACGAGCCTAAACACGAAGTGGTGTAGTTGCATGGTTGATTGGTACCGGTGACCACCTTCCGGCTCCAACATCAGACCCTGAGTACTATCTTGTGTCAAAGATCTTATAGAAACGAATAAAACGAGCCTAAACACGAAGTGGTTTAGTGGCATGGTTGATTGGTACCGGTGACCACCTGCCGGCTCCATCATCAGACCCTGAGTACTATCTTGTGTCAAAGATCTTGTTGAGACGAATCAAACGAGCCTAAACACGAAGTGGTTTAGTTGCATGGTTGATTGGTACCGGTGACCACCTTCCGGCTCCATCATCAGACCCTGAGTATTATCTTGTGCCAAAGATCTTGTTGAGACGAATCAAACGAGCCCAAACACGAAGTGGTTTAGTTGCATGGTTGATTGGTACCGGTGACCACCTTCCGGCTCCATCATCAGACCCTGAGTACTATCTTAAGTCAAAGATCTTGTTGAGACGAATAAAACGAGCCTAAACACGAAGTGGTTTAGTTGCATTGTTGATTGGTACTGGTGACCACCTTCCGGCTCCATCATCAGACCCTGAGTACTATCTTAAGTCAAAGATCTTGTTGAGCCGAATCAAACGAGCCCAAACACGAAGTGGTTTAGTTGCATGGTTGATTGGTACCGGTGACCACCTTCCGGCTCCATCATCAGACCCTGAGTACTATCTTGTGTCAAAGATCTTGTTGAGATGAATAAAACGAGCTTAAACACGAAGTGGTTTAGTTGCATGGTTGATTGGTAATGGTACCTTCCAGCTCCATCATCAGACCCTGACCTTGAGTCAAATAAATACATATAGAATGTCAGGTCGTTTCAAATATTTTTAATCCTGTCCGGTAGTTTATTAAACTGTACCATTATAAATTATAATACTATAAAAACAGTGCTAGGATCAAAGTCTCTCGTTGCGGTTTACACGCACACAGTATAGCGTTTTACACGGCGCCCGCCGCACACAATGATAAAAAACCTCGTCGTCGCCGTTGAAAATGTGCGGAGTCGACCGACACACGTCCTGCCTCTACAAGCTCTGCCGCGGCACTGAGCTGGCGCAGCGCGCGTCATCGGTAATATAGAGTAGTTTTCAAAAAATTGCCAAAAAATTATAGTAGAATTTCATAAACACTAATGTATACCAACAGTATAAGCAAACGTTGCAGATTGCTTGAGTATGAAAATGACTTCGATATTAAGTAGATTTTCGTAGGAATTGACACTTGTTTCGGAGAGAAAATCGAGTTCGTTTTACTTTGATTTTCTCTTTCTCAAAGGTATGTAGGAAAAATATAGTTTGATATGCCTAAAGTACAGGGTATTAGTAATACAAAATAGTCAGGTTTAGCAGAGTAAAATTCTCAACATTTCCAAATAAGAGCTCGCCATTCAGTGCTTCACGGGGTTTTTCGGAAACGACCATCAGAAAAAAAATCATTACTAATTTAATAAGTCCTTTTTCTAATATTTACAACGATATTTATAAAGATAAGAAGACGCTTTTACTGGAACAAGTACTCATTGTTTCTAATAATAAGCGCAAAGTCCTGAATTTCGTCGACTAGTATCATCAATTTTGCATTATTTCGACTTTTCTTGTAAGAGCGCTCTTAATTAATCAACTAATCTAACCTACTTTTATCGATGTAAGGACATAAATGTATTTTATTCGAATAAACTATTATAAATGTAATTAAATTAAGATATTAGAGAATTAAGTAAAAATTAAGTGTTTAAGTAAATGTAAGACAGCTACAATCATATTGTGACACCCTCACAGGGTAACATGTACGCTTCCTAACATTGTATTTAACATCATGTATTTCTATGCATCAATGTACATGTATGCAATAAATGACAATAAACAATAAACAATTTGGCGTTTTATATTTACAATTTTATTTTCATTATCACTTGGCTAGGCCCTCAGGCGCAGCTATCAATAAATATATATTTATTGATAGCTGCGCCGTATTTTATTTACCTATATTTGCTTCAATTCCGAGGCACGTTTTTTCCTTAGACTTTATTCGTCTTATACGAAGTTACATATGTCTTTGCCTATATAAACAAGTTTGTCACGAAATACTATACCGAAGATAAAATATCTTTACGATTGATCTTATGACTCATAATCTATTAATGACTTTTTTTTATTTGCATCGAGTTTCTGTTTGACCACGAGTAGTTGGTAAATGATTATCCAATTTTATTTCCTGTTTTTCTAATTATCTATACATATAATAAAGCTAAAGAGGGTCGAAAGTCTGTACATGGAAGATATTCGAAAAAAAGTTGGCTGGGGATACTTAGAATCGATAACAGAACACATTCCAACAGTTTTTAGAATTTTTGTCTGTTTGTCTGTTTATCTGTTTATCTGTTAGTCTGTTTATTTGAACGCGCATCACGTGAAAACGGCTGAACGGATTTTGATGTAAACTTTACTATGCTGTCGAGAACATCCCCGGCCAGGTTATATAGGCTATAAAAATTCAACCCCCAAAAAGGGGGGGTAGCCACAACACTCGATTGACGTAAGTTTGCCCCTGAATCTTATGGCGCTACTTAGGAAGGAGGGGCAAACTTTTTTCAAATATGTGCTACCACTATAGAGTACCCTGGTAAACTAACAGATGGCGCTGAATTTAATACGTGTTGACATGAATAAGCCACCGATGAAGGATTTTGCCAAATTAACTCTAAGTTTAGAAGAGAGGGTACGGATATCAACAAATTTAATTGAATAATTATGTTGATTTAATAATACAACAAAATTAAACGACAGTAAATTAATTGCCCCTCATTGCACAGTGCCATCTTTTGGGGATCTGAGTAAACATTAAGTAATCAAGAAAACTAAAAATGAGTTTACATAGTTACGTAGTGGTAAAATAAACACACATATCACGCGTATAATTGCATATTTATTTAAAAATATTAATTTTCTCCCTCATGAATTATACCTAATCGTAATTATATCGCATCCATATCAAATCCATATTCGTACATATACAGCACTTAATAATGGCCACGTAGGTGGGTACTTTAAAAAAAAACATTGACCACTGTCATTTGGAGTGCCGGATTAACCCTTTTAAGCAAAATAAGCACTTGCTTAGGGCACCACGTCTAGGGGGCACCAAAACCGTAGGCAAAAAAACGCGCAAACTGCATCAGCATTGCAGTCGTCGTGGAGTAGGTACCTACATGAAACTTTAACATGTCCAATTTGACCTTACGCGGAGGCCCTTAAAGTCATGGAAAAAACTCTTGCTTTCGGGTTTGCGGCCAGCCGATTTTTTCGACACAGGTTACCTATTTTATAGCGGATTTTGCTCTCTTGCACGCCAGATTTGTCGGCCAAGCCGAGTTGCTCCTTAGCCGCGAGCCTGAGACCTAACTGTCAAAGTGTTATAAGGGGCCCCGTGAAAGCCGGAAACTAAAAGCATCCTATCAAGTAACGCTTTCGAGTGAAGCCAAAGAGCGAGCAGTAGAAGAGACGTGATTTCATGCATAGATTCGATTTCAAGCCACTCTTTTACAGTTCGGCGTTAGGTCTTATGCGAGGTCTTCTGCCTTACGGCAAAGTTGATCTTCTGCCTTAATTACACTTGGGCGTGGATCCAAATCCAAGCTTTCCTCTTTCGCAGCTGGGCCTTCTGCCTTGCTCACACTTCGCCAATTCAATTCACTTGGTCAATTCCAAGCTCTGCTTTCTTGCATCTTTTCACCTCTCTTGCATCAAACAACCTCGCTGAGACCCTTAAATATCGAGCCCTATGCGAAGCTAGGCTGATAAAAAAACTGTCCCATCCCTTCTCTGTATGAAATCCTGGATTCGCGCCTGGTTGGGACTAAAAGTAAAAATGTACAACTGTCTATCAAATTGTGTTTTTTATATTGAAAAATTTTTGCGCTCGCTTCGCTCGCGTTTTAATAACTTTCTAAGATATGATAAAGGTGACATTCGGGTGGCGACTGCAGCAGCATTACTCTGTTGCAACATTACTGCTGCAGCACTATCAATTTTCGTGATAAAATGATGTAACTGATTTCCATATTAAAAGTAAAAATGTACAACTGTCTATCAAATTGCGTTTTTTATATGGAAACATTTTCGCGCTCGCTTCGCTCGCGTTTTCAATAACTTTCTAAGGAATGATAAAGGTGACATTCGGGTGGCGACTGCAGCAGCATTATTCTGTTGGAACGTTACTGCTGCAGCACTGTCAATTTTCGTGATAAAATGATGTAACTGATTTCCATATTAAAAGTAAAAATGTACAACTGTCTATCAAATTGCGTTTTTTATATCGAAAAATTTTCGCGCTCGCTTCGCTCGCGTTTTCAATAACTTTCTAAGGAATGACAAAGGTGACATTCGGGTGGCGACTGCAGCAGCATTATTCTGTTGGAACGTTACTGCTGCAGCACTGTCAATTTTCGTGATAAAATGATGTAACTGATTTCCATACTAAAAGTAAAAATGTACAACTGTCTATCAAATTGTGTTTTTTATATCGAAACATTTTCGCGCTCGCTTCGCTCGCGTTTTAATAACTTTCTAAGATATGATAAAGGTGACATTCGGGTGGCGACTGCAGCAGCATTACTCTGTTGCAACGTTACTGCTGCAGCACAATCAATTTTCGTGATAAAATGATGTAAATGATTTCCATATTAAAAGTAAAAATGTACAACTGTCTATCAAATTGCGTTTTTTATATCGAAAAATTTTCGCGCTCCCTTCGCTCGCGTTTTCAATAACTTTCTAAGGAATGATAAAGGTGACATTCGGGTGGCGACTGCAGCAGCATTATTCTGTTGCAACGTTACTGCTGCAGCACTGTCAATTTTCGTGATAAAATGATGTAACTGATTTCCATACTAAAAGTAAAAATGTACAACTGTCTATCAAATTGTGTTTTTTATATCGAAACATTTTCGCGCTCGCTTCGCTCGCGTTTTAATAACTTTCTAAGATATGATAAAGGTGACATTCGGGTGGCGACTGCTGCAGCATTACTCTGTTGCAACGTTACTGCTGCAGCACTGTCAATTTTCGTGATAAAATGATGTAACTGATTTCCATATTAAAAGTAAAAATGTACAACAGTCTATCAAATTGCGTTTTTTAAATCGAAAAATTTTCACGCTCGCTCCGCTCGCGTCTCAATTACTTTCTAAACTATGACAAAGGTGACATTCGGATGGCGACTGCAGCAGCATTACTCTGTTGCTACGTTATTGCTGCAGCACTTTCAATTTTCGTGATAAAATGATGTAACTGATTTCCATATTAAAAGTAAAAATGTACAACAGTCTATCAAATTGCGTTTTTTATATCGAAAAATTTTCGCGTTTTTTATATCGAAAAATTTTCGCGCTCGCTTCGCTCGCGTTTTCAATAACTTTCTAAGGAATGACAAAGGTGACATTCGGGTGGCGACTGCAGCAGCATTATTCTGTTGGAACGTTACTGCTGCAGCACTGTCAATTTTCGTGATAAAATGATGTAACTGATTTCCATACTAAAAGTAAAAATGTACAACTGTCTATCAAATTGTGTTTTTTATATCGAAACATTTTCGCGCTCGCTTCGCTCGCGTTTTAATAACTTTCTAAGATATGATAAAGGTGACATTCGGGTGGCGACTGCAGCAGCATTACTCTGTTGCAACGTTACTGCTGCAGCACAATCAATTTTCGTGATAAAATGATGTAAATGATTTCCATATTAAAAGTAAAAATGTACAACTGTCTATCAAATTGCGTTTTTTATATCGAAAAATTTTCGCGCTCCCTTCGCTCGCGTTTTCAATAACTTTCTAAGGAATGATAAAGGTGACATTCGGGTGGCGACTGCAGCAGCATTATTCTGTTGCAACGTTACTGCTGCAGCACTGTCAATTTTCGTGATAAAATGATGTAACTGATTTCCATACTAAAAGTAAAAATGTACAACTGTCTATCAAATTGTGTTTTTTATATCGAAACATTTTCGCGCTCGCTTCGCTCGCGTTTTAATAACTTTCTAAGATATGATAAAGGTGACATTCGGGTGGCGACTGCTGCAGCATTACTCTGTTGCAACGTTACTGCTGCAGCACTGTCAATTTTCGTGATAAAATGATGTAACTGATTTCCATATTAAAAGTAAAAATGTACAACAGTCTATCAAATTGCGTTTTTTATATCGAAAAATTTTCACGCTCGCTTCGCTCGCGTCTCAATTACTTTCTAAACTATGACAAAGGTGACATTCGGATGGCGACTGCAGCAGCATTACTCTGTTGCTACGTTATTGCTGCAGCACTTTCAATTTTCGTGATAAAATGATGTAACTGATTTCCATATTAAAAGTAAAAATGTACAACAGTCTATCAAATTGCGTTTTTTATATCGAAAAATTTTCGCGCTCGCTTCGCTCGCGTTTCCAATTACTTTCTAAGATATGACAAAGATGGCATTCGGGTGGCGACTGCAGCAGCATTACTCTGTTGCTACGTTACTGCTGCAGCACTGTCAATTTTTGTGATAAAATTATGTAACTGATTTCATATGACACAGACCGAATTCCACGCGGGCGGAGCCGCGGACACAGCTAGTGATATTATATAGTACCTAAGTAAAAATGAAAAATAATAGAAATTCCATAAATGAAAATCCAGTAATCCAGAAACGTAATAGAACTCAAATGTATTAAATATAACCCCTGTTATTTCAGAGCACAAAAAGGTTGAGTAATATTCATCAGCAGCGAAGTATCTTTATGGTCAATTCTCATCCCCGCCGCGTTGCCCGTGCCCTCAGGTTCCACAAGCCATCAGAGTGTTGCTATATATACAGATTCATCTGTATTTCTATAGATTTTAGACCACCGACATAGGTATATGCTTTTGAAATTGTACCTACGCTGAAAATCGAAGGGCCATAGGACATATCATCATCATGACAACTGATTGATTGAGCTTATAAATTTAGGCTCCAATTTTACCGGCTCGAGGGATAGCTAATGCCATGAATCAGGAAGTTTTTCTACAGATAGTGGCCTCCACAAAATAGGGCTGGCGCCCTTTGGTTACCAACTATGGGTAATAAATAGTACGTGTAGACAGACTGCACCTGGTTAAAGAACATTTATTACAAATTTTAGTGTATTCTAGTTCATACCTCTGCTTGTAGTTTATTTTGTAGAGCGTCTGGCCACATTGCTACCCATCTACTTGCAAATGCCGCTCGTTCCGCCGACGAGACTGAAAGCCCGTATCCGTAAACATTATATTTCGGTCATAAAACATAACAAGCTTATAAAACCGCAACATAATCGCGAGGGGTCCCCGACTGAGGGTCCCCTAGGAACCATTCAACGTAGCTCGCCCCGAAAATTACTCGGCCTACGTAATTTGAGCTTTTTTTCTTTTGTTATTCTTTAAGGCCTCCCGAGATTCGCGACGTTATGATCTCATTTTGAGTTATGAGAAAAAACTCTTAGGAGGTCCCGGGCCGAGAATCATTGTCCATAGGATTAGGTGCTTACTGGGAATTCTCGCTATTTTTAAACGGAAAATTGCCCAGACCCGTAATTATTGTTTGTTTCGTTGTCCGCCATGCTTTTGATAATTGCCTGTCACGAAATGCTGGTTAATGCTTAAGTGGAGTATTTTGGCGTCTTTAGCAAAATAGAACAAGCAAATTGTGTAATTTCAAACGAGAAACGTTAAACTGAAAGATGTGAAACGTAGTCTGATGTATGGATACGTCTATATATGGGCAGACGATGACGAATGTTTATGCTAAAGTATTTAACAACATTAAATGTGATCACATTGATGCTGATTAAATATACTACAGCAAGTTGCACTAACCAGTCTACCATTTGCACTGGCTTGCAATGACAATGGATTGACCACATCATACCTGCTTGATGCACTTCGCCGCACACAGCGTAAACTGATTTTAATTTGGAAATTAAGGAAAAATATTCCATCTTTCTTTTAGAAAATTATCACTATACTTCTGGGAATCGACGTTTCTCTTTCTGGAAAAAATAAGGTGAAGTCCAACTACAAAAGTTTCGCTAAAGTCGTTCTTGCACCGCATCTGAACGACACCGTGGGGCGACATGTTGACCAGTTTTTATCTCTCTTATATTTACTTTTGTTCTGACTGTGCTACCTTGTGTCGTTTTCTTTTGTAGATGTTCATTACGATGGTATAGATAACTCCCACTAGAGTCCGCGTTGTGTTCGACATCGCTTTGCGTCCATAACTCGTATTTCATGTGCAAACACTGGCGAGCATAACTTTCCGGTAGTCGGGTAAAAAGTACTAGGTACATCACGAGGCTACCTATACGACCTGTCCACCCGTAATAAAATGTCTAGAATAATTAGCAGAAGCCTCCTCCAAGAAACTCCATATGTTGACTTACCAATCATTTCAGAAATCTGCATGACAAAAAAATAATGTTAAACCCAAAAAAGGCGGACTTCATGCTACAGGGCACTCTCTAGCATCTGTCTTTCACATGTAAGCCACCGACATATCTGAAATTTCGTGCCAATTCTTGGTACTAATCAGACAACGTGAAAACGCTCTTAGATGTAGGTAACAGGGATGTTTGCATCCGCATCCGCAACCGCGGAACTTCCGCATTCCGCATATATTATAGTCGGTACAGGAACGTCTTAGCGGCTAATTTCGTCATTACCTACCTATATCGAAATCGTCTAGATCCAGAAAAGTCGGCCAAGTTACTGTTTATTAAATATAACGCACCTATATTCTTGCTCAAATACTAAACGATTCGTTATTTTTAATAAAAATGTAATAAGGTGTATTCGGGTATTACCGAATGTAGGATAATTCCGAAATTCAGATGAAAATCACCCTTAATTCCATCATAATAAAAGTCTCTTTCGGAATTATCCGACAGTTTTCGACATTCGGAATTACCCGAGTAAACCTTATTTGTTTTTTAGGTACCTAATCTTGACATCCGCATCCGCGGATGCGAGCATTTAAATATCCGCATCCGCGTCCGCGAATGTCAAATAATCTGCATCCGGAACATCCCTGGTACGTAACCCTTGTATGGGCGTGAGGTGAACATGCATCGTCCGATATGCTCCCTCTAGTGATATCTAGTGATCAGTGTGATGTTCATTTCGGTCGCAATTAAGGATCTTGCTGTGCATTACCCGCAGATGTCGGACAGCGGGAGCGGTTCACAATAATTGTTCTTGAACAGTTTAAATAAGTTAATCAACGGTTTGTTTACTTTCAGGATATCATTGTCTGTTGTATTGTGTTCTGACTCTATTGAAACATTATGTATAAAACACTATTATATAAGTTTACTACTTATTTTCACACTAGAAGCTTAAAATAATTAATATAATATAATACCCATTAATTAATCGGTATTAATTTCCAGTATTCAGTAATTTATAAATTGTAAAGAAAATTCCTCTTATTTTGGCGTCATTCATTATCAATTTAGTATTATACATTTAATTTGTATTATGATATAGGTAAAATAAATAAATAAATATCTGGGGACATCTTACACAGATCAATAACCTAACCCAAACTAAGCAAACCTTGTATTATGGCTGCTAGGCGACAATATACATAATTATATAGATAAATGCATAAGTACTTATATACCTTATTATATGCCAAAGTAGTTTTTCCTAGGACAAAGCAGTTAAATTAAGTTGTTGTTATTAAATTACATAGCTAGAAAAGTCATTTAGTAAGTAACATTTACCGTAGGTATCCATATCGTGAACATTATTTTACCATGGGCCTGTTTTCATCAAAAAGAAGACAATATCACTAGTCGGCGCTAGGGTAGCATGAGGACCATAGCCCATTCTCTTTCATCCACGAGAGGCCTACGATCTCTATCATTTATAAACTATAATATCTTCACGACTACTTAGCTTTTGTTCGGACATAGGCCGAGTATTCGGGTCAACTGGTTCGCAAATATTTATTCCCATTGTTGGGCGCTCGCTGTCCCCGCCGCGCGGCTGAAAGCTGCAAATCTGTTGTAACAGCGACTTAACGGCCTGCACTTTCGGGCGCTGGCGCAGGGTACAAGATGTAGCGGGCTAAGGGCCAGTTGCACCAACCACAGTTAACCAATCAACGTTATACAGCAGAGATCTATGAAACTTCCCATACAATACAATTTAGCGAACACTTTAGTGATGACAGACGGTTTGGTGCAACCGACCCTAAGTCTGGCCTGAATTTTTGGATGCAGGCACATGCCCTTTCGCTTCTTCGACGTGAAAATCATGACGCAGACGGTACGTCGTCATGCTTAAGGTATGTCGCGTCGTAATGCTTTCTAACTTCTCGCACACTAATCGAAGTTGATCATAAGTTTAATTATTAAAACTTTATTGCACGAATAAAATTTTGTATAGATTGTGGACTTAATTACCTTGATATTCATTCCCACTCGTCCATTGGGTCAAACAGAAGTTTGTAGTTAGCGCAGAATTGTAGGTAGACATAGATATGAAGTATAAAACACAAATCAATATATTTTTACACTTATACATATAAAAATAATAACAATACACATTTAAGAGTTGTAATTGTTATGATTGTAAATAACAGTTGCGATTCTTAGAATGCCTTTTTAGTTACCATTACATACACATTTTAACAGGTAAGTTTGAATTGGCCGATATAACAAAGAAAATCCGGAATAAGAGTATTTTTGTGAATGTAAATACTTGAGTAGGTAAAGGTGGCGACGCTGTGGGCGCAGCATGGTAACATTTTTATCACCTGTCACTATGCCCGTCACTTTCGCACTTACTTGTTAGAACGTGACAGGCATGTTGACAAGCGATACAAATGCGACCGTGCTACGGCCGCTGGACTGTTTATGCTAAGAACGAGTCACTTCTTCATGCCCTCCCGCCAGTAACTCGCGCCAGCCACCAGCCCTCTCTCGGTAAAAGCACCTCCACGCGTCCAACTGGCCGTCCACTAAAATTACAGCCCACTTAAACAACAAAACTTCTGCCGTCTACAACAACTGTAAACCACTCCTTGAACTGGACTTGGCTGTTAAACAAAAAGCTCGTAGGAATTTATGAAAAGAGCCAAAAGTCAATTCGGCGAAAGGTGCAAAGTGGAAAAGTACCCGTTATGATTTTTTTTTAATTCGACTTGTAAAAAAATATATTTATTTATTTAAGAAACAAACAGTCTTTTATAGTTATATAACATTGGAACTTTTTCTTAAAACTAGACTTACAATTAATTTTACGCCTATTTAAGGATGACTCGTGCTAGACCGGGCCGTGCCCGGGCCCAGGCGTCCGACATGTCATTTTCTATGACGGCTGATCGGTGATCACGTGGTGCTTTCCATAGGAAGCTCCGGCCCGGCCACAGCCCGGTCTAACGGGAGTCATTGAATTGACACAGGCCTATAATATAGGGAACTATTTTATTAAATATCAAATTAATAACAATGTTTCATGGAATAGGCTTGTATAATAACGAACAACGCGTTTTAGAATAAAAAAATAAATTGTGCAATATGTTATGTATATGGAAAAAGGCTCCGTTAAAATATCGTAATGGAACGAAACCTTTTAAGTAGCAATTTTATTAGCCACTTGTATTCGAAAGCAGTCGAAGCACTTACCCTAAATAAATGCATACGAAATCAGTGGCAGCTACTCTCTCCATCCACACATAATCCACCGAGGCAAATGGCTCGTCAATTCTGTAAAGAATTTCCCGCAAACCTTTACTCGGTCCAGACTTTTATGGCCGTCTAGCGCCTTGAGAGCGCGACACCGGCCTGTTATCTAAGGATTTGTAAAGAAACGAGACGCAAAGCCCAGTTGAACGGAACGTACAATCCTGAAATAAGGAATTTGGTGACAGATTCCTCGCACAGATTGTGAGCTTAAGCAGGAAATGTGGTTGAAGTATTTTGTTGAAAACGTTGCCATCTATTTGATAGTTCTCTGAATGTGCTCGGCGTCGTTACCGTGATGAGATGGGGCGGGCTAAAGATCTCATCGGCCTGCTTGAGACGGTAAAATGGCGAAAAGAAACGCCCCTAAGTATAAACTACTGCAACGCATGTGGATACGGAAATATGCATAAAGATCGAAACTGTTCGTTTCGTATTACTTCACACGCTTAACGCTTACCAAGTTCTTATGCTAGGTAGTATTCCTACTGGGTAGGTACTTATCTAAGTTTTACCATAAAACTACTACTGATACTATAACGATTTAAGTTTGGCCATTTCAAAGCTAACATACGCTCGCTCATTTTACGATTTCGAAGACACCCGTCACAAATTGATATCTATTTTAAGCTGCAGATATAATATATCCTGGTACAATTGATGAAATAGCATCTTCTCAAACTCTTAACTTGAGCATGAAATGCTCCATGAAAGTTTGTACCTATTGTCCAAAACTTTAGTAATAACATAAATTCTCAGGCAAGTATTTCTCGAGTTCCTAAAACTTTTACAAAACAGTCTATATAACAAGTTATAGGATAGTTCAGAGTTTTTACATGAAAATATTCGATATGAATTTCAGATGAAGGTACATACCGTTGTCGAACAAAGGAATTAAATATTAATAAAGTGGACCGTGCTCTTACGATCGGACCCGATAAAAACTGAATCAAGGTGTCAGAAGATTTCACTTAACATCGCCGATTGTTGGAGCACGTTGACATGATTTGGGAATTATTTGTGATTCGTGTCACATAAAGGTGAGTAAAGGTTTTATAAAACCATTCGCGTATAATATTTAACGTGTCTGTGAGAGTGGAATTCGGAAGCGCTTCCTTGCACATGAATATGGAGTAACAGCGGCTGCGAGTTAATATGTATGAATGTAACTTGTTAACTCGAACGTACCCGCCAGATGGCTTCGAGTCCGCCCAAATGTCTCGCTTTCGCTTCACTTTATAATTCAAAGATTTGCTCACGTCGAATAAAGCGACGTCTTCACTAAATTATTCAAGAAAACATATGGCATTTGTATTCCTTTTGAAGAATTTTGACGCTTTTCGCTGGCAATGTTTTCGCTTTGAGTTCAAGTGTTTGTTACGCTTGTCCGAAGATGAAAATGTAAATCAGTAAGGCGATTGCGACTGTTTACTAGTAAGAACATCTATTTTGTTATTAACGCAATGCATTGAGGCGTTGCGTTGAATTGTTAAGAACGCATAAATGCACGTCATAAATCTGTTATAAGTCCCGTAACTCCCGTATAAAGACCGTGCCAGCCTATAGTGTTGCTATAATAAGTGACACCGCGCATTACGCTCCCGTTCGAGGAAACCAACCTATCGCCACAGTAGACTGCCACAGTAGTCTTACTTCAAATAAAAAAACGCGGATGCGAGGAGCACAAAACATGCGCTCCGACGCGAGAGTCCACATGGCACAGATGCCTGGATTAGAAAAAACGAGTCAATTGCGATCCAGATTTCGACATCGCGTGAGGATTTCTAAATATCCGAAGATAAGTTACTGACGTTGGCCCTATACTGTGATATCAACCTTTAGCTGTAGGCGTCGCATTTGGTGAAAAATTCACAGATTTCGTGCCTCACACGACTATCGAGCACATTGGAAATGAATCTACGGAATTCGAAAAAATATTGTCGCTGAGCGACGAGAAAGTCTGGATAAGGAAAAAGTTACAAAATAAAACTACAACGTTGAATGATAATTATTTTATTCTTAGACTAACACAAGTATCCTGGACATAACGCATGTGAACAAACAACTCTCCCTCTCCCTCTCCCTCTCCCTCTCCCTCTCCCTCTCCCTCTCCCTCTCCCTCTCCCTCTCCCTCTCCCTCTCCCTCTCCCTCTCCCTCTCCCTCTCCCTCTCCCTCTCCCTCTCCCTCTCCCTCTCCCTCTCCCTCTCCCTCTCCCTCTCCCTCTCCCTCTCCCTCTCCCTCTCCCTCTCCCTCTCCCTCTCCCTCTCCCTCTCCCTCTCCCTCTCCCTCTCCCTCTCCCTCTCCCTCTCCCTCTCCCTCTCCCTCTCCCTCTCCCTCTCCCTCTCCCTCTCCCTCTCCCTCTCCCTCTCCCTCTCCCTCTCCCTCTCCCTCTCCCTCTCCCTCTCCCTCTCCCTCTCCCTCTCCCTCTCCCTCTCCCTCTCCCTCTCCCTCTCCCTCTCCCTCTCCCTCTCCCTCTCCCTCTCCCTCTCCCTCTCCCTCTCCCTCTCCCTCTCCCTCTCCCTCTCCCTCTCCCTCTCCCTCTCCCTCTCCCTCTCCCTCTCCCTCTCCCTCTCCCTCTCCCTCTCCCTCTCCCTCTCCCTCTCCCTCTCCCTCTCCCTCTCCCTCTCCCTCTCCCTCTCCCTCTCCCTCTCCCTCTCCCTCTCCCTCTCCCTCTCCCTCTCCCTCTCCCTCTCCCTCTCCCTCTCCCTCTCCCTCTCCCTCTCCCTCTCCCTCTCCCTCTCCCTCTCCCTCTCCCTCTCCCTCTCCCTCTCCCTCTCCCTCTCCCTCTCCCTCTCCCTCTCCCTCTCCCTCTCCCTCTCCCTCTGCCTCTGCCTCTGCCTCTGCCTCTGCCTCTGCCTCTGCCTCTGCCTCTGCCTCTGCCTCTGCCTCTGCCTCTGCCTCTGCCTCTGCCTCTGCCTCTGCCTCTGCCTCTGCCTCTGCCTCTGCCTCTGCCTCTGCCTCTGCCTCTGCCTCTGCCTCTGCCTCTGCCTCTGCCTCTGCCTCTGCCTCTGCCTCTGCCTCTGCCTCTGCCTCTGCCTCTGCCTCTGCCTCTGCCTCTGCCTCTGCCTCTGCCTCTGCCTCTGCCTCTGCCTCTGCCTCTGCCTCTGCCTCTGCCTCTGCCTCTGCCTCTGCCTCTGCCTCTGCCTCTGCCTCTGCCTCTGCCTCTGCCTCTGCCTCTGCCTCTGCCTCTGCCTCTGCCTCTGCCTCTGCCTCTGCCTCTGCCTCTGCCTCTGCCTCTGCCTCTGCCTCTGCCTCTGCCTCTATCTCTATTTCTATTTCCACCACCACAAGAATGCATAGATTGTCGAATAGTGCGTTATCTACGCCCGTCTCAAACAGAATAGATAGAGTTAGACCAAGAAAAATCTGCAGCGATTTTGAAAGCCCACGCAGTGCAAGTGTTATTCTGCCGTCATAATCCCGATAATTCACAACAAACACCGATAACGAAGTCTGCGAAACATGAAGTCATAAATGTCCTGTGAAAAATGTCGTTCTGACTTTTTGACTATTTTAAGGTTAGGCTACAGGGCAAACCCTTAACCCGATCGTGTTTGTTTTAGGCTCAAATTGTAGATGACTAAATTGTCCAGAGCCGTTTTTCTCAAATTTTTGATATCATTCTTCGTTTCCAAATTATGGAGCACCAAAATCAAAAATTCGGAAAAAAAATTATTTTATTTTCACTATTTCGACCATAACTTTTTTTGTTTTTGACTTTCTCGAATAATTATTTTTGCACTTTACAGCTCTCGTGATTATGCGTCTTTTGAGCCTATTTTTTAATATCATATCTTCACAACTTTCCGAGATATAAGGGGATCGCACTTTTTCGTGAAATCGGACCGTATACTGGAGCGAACGAAAAGACATTTCCAATGTCAAAAGGAACGATGTAAACATCGACGGACGATAAATCAGAGTCCATTGTAGGGAAAAGTCGCAAATCGTAAGCAAAGCCGAACCTGAATGCTGTGAGACCGCTCTCTTGAATTTGTCCCTCAATAAAGTCTCGCAAATAAAACCGTACTTAGGGATAAGGCTGGAATACGAAAGGATATACATTCTTTTTAAATATTATTGAACTAGTTTTTTTGGGATAAAAATCACATTTCCCCAAATGTATTCTAGATTTTATCATAAATCTTAGCTCATTTAGCTTTTTAATATAGTTTACCTTTTTTCATCTCAATTATTATATTGAAATCACTATGTATGTACGTTTATTCGCTCAGTGTCAAACCGTAAATTAAGCTGGACAGTATCGTGGTCAATTTCTCTTCACTAGCTTAACTAATCAAAATGTCCCAAAAATTTCAATGTTAATAATTTATCTTGTATAAGTAAATAAGTTATACAAAATATGGAGCATATTTTTGATAACACAAAAATCTACATTCAAAAGTTCCACAAGAGAAAAGTAATCCCTGAGCGCAGAAACTTCTATAAGAATATGTGTGCATGCATATTGTTGCTCCTTTTTGCTGTGCAAATTTTTGCTGTCTGCACCTGAACTTGTTATCTTAATCTAATCTTATATCGTCTACTCTAAATATGATCTTAAAGTAATACGGAGTGCTCGATTATAGGTATATATTGGACTTGTTGATAGGGACGTCCGATTAGATCTCAGACGCAATGGCGCGCGCAAACGCGACGCAATGCGACCTGAATACCCAACTACTTAGAGTCTAGCCACAATCCTGACTACATTTACATATTATGTACCTACAAATAGTTACCTGACTAAAGAAAAGTATTGTGTAAAAAACTGAACTTCAGGCTTCCAACCAGCGGCAATCAACAAAAAAATAAGTAAGCATATAACAATTCTGATTTTTGGTCTAAAAAAATCACTATAGACAGCTGACAGATTAAATCTATAACAGTTTCAAAACAAGAATTAATAGCCAAGTGTTTTCTTTGCGGTGGAGTGTTTCATCTTAGAAAAAATTCTCGCATGCATTTCTTTTTTCGCACGGGATCTAAAACAGTCGAAGATCTAAAGTCGTTAGGTATTGCATCGGTTGCTGTAATTTTCCAGTTCTTTTTTTTTGTAATCTGATATTCCCAAAAAGAAATAAAGAAATTGAGAAGCATTGGAACAGCATTAGATCGAACCGACATTCTTTTTCATTCGCCTAGGCCCCGCAGGTCAGCCAGGGCCAGGCCGAGCACAGACCACTACGTTCGTGAATAAATTCGAGCAATTCCGCCGCTTTTACGATCTGAATGAAGTATGAACCCGGAACGTGCACGGGGGTTTACTACGCGGAAAATAAAAAAATCTAATGAATCTCACTTTATTGGCGTTAATAAAAACGTTATGGTCCTTAGACGCACTAGCACACCTCGTTGGAGCTTCGTTTGTAACGACCCCAACAAGGATATTTTGCTGGGGTTCCAGATGTTTGGACGTTCTATGCTTCTATGTCGGTAGCTAATTGGGAAGTAAGGTGCTGGCACCGCTTATATCGAGATATTTTTTTTTTTTTTTTTTTTTTTTTTTTTTTTTTTTTTTTTTTTAGATATAATTAGATCAAGAAAAGTAAATATTATTACCGTTCGACACTATCTTGATACATACACACACACAAATACACACATCATCATCATCACTACACCTTATAAAAGAAAGTCCCCCGCCGCGTCTGTCTGTTTGTGTTTTTGAATGATCGCGATAAACTCAAAAACTACTGAACGGATTTTCATGCGGTTTTCACCTATCAATAGAGTGATTCTTGAGGAAGGTTTAAGTGTATAATTTGTTAACCCGTGCTAAGCCGGGGCGGGTCGCTAGTTACATATATAAATTAAAAAGCTTTTATGAATTTCTTTTTTCCAAGGACAAAATATGAGCATAATTTTCAACCAAAGTAAATTAATTAAATTTTTCAAGCCCGATTTGTTATTTTAGGTAATGTTGATTTTACAAAATTATCTCGTTGATTCCACAATTATTGCTGTTACTTCTAATGAATGATTGCTAAGATCTGTACTCTAGTAGTATCGCTGCTTTTTATCTTCGGTGCCAATTTATTTTCTAGCAGCGTATACGAAATTTAAATTGGACAACGGGTTTAAATAACGGTATCCATCCATCGAGATTGCCTTTAAAAAAGCTAGATTTGACTTAGTTTGAAATTCAAATAGCTATTGCGCATCTCAATGATTGCTCGCCTCTAGATCGTTTCTTTCCATTTGTAATTCAATCGTCTCCAAAGTACACACAGATGTTAACTTATTCATTCGCGACACGTAGCTCCGAAACTTCTCCATTAACTAAATCTCTTTTGTAATGTGCGCCTAAATTGTTTTAATTTGTCATCACATTCAATTCGTCTACGTTGTGTGAGCTTATTATGTAGATTTTAGTACGTTTTGCACGCACGGGGTCATAATGACGCATAGTTACGTATTATAGCAATGAACGATAATTAATATGCGGCTTTCTAGCTCGCTTTTACGCCATTAACCGAGTTAATATAATTATGATTAGATATATACAGTGGTAGTACTAAACTAAATTAATAGCTAGATTAAATCTAAAATAGGCCCTTGAGGCTTGTACCAAGGATGCTGGCGGCAAGGCATCGCTGATACCTTGAGCGAGGAAGACGCCGCCAGCTCTTTGGTCACCAGTTAGGTCAACCAGACGGTTCGCGATTTCGATTATGATTTAATAATAAACATTATTATATTGCACTACTGATTAATAAAGGGGTAGACTAAAATCACACTTATCGACATCACCTTTTGTGTTAAAAACGTGATATATAACCAAAAATTTGGCAAGTACCTACTTACCTTTTTATTACATTGGCTCATAATAAGTACATTATTACGCAGCCGTAACGAGCTGTAAATAGACTAAAATGGCAAAATTACTCCCAGATTTATTTTCTTAATTAACCGTATATTAAAATCGTTCATCAGTTTTGAACTAAGGAAGATTAGAATTTACAGGTCTAAGAATAGAGTCATTGTACTAGTTTTCGCCCACTTGACGAAATTTGAATATAAACCTTCATTGCTGCACAAATTTGGACTTATTGCAATCCTTAATATCTAAACAATGTATCTATCTACATAAAAAATATATTTTAACGCGAATTTTCCCTAAAACATCAACAAGCTATGTTTAGTTCACATGGAGCCTACTAGATGGCGCTAGTAGTCCTCGATTTCGATGTAAACATTAGCGATATTTTATCTTTCCCGTAGTGTTAAAAATCCAAAACCTTGCGTAACTTGTATTATGTGTTGCCTAGATTTTTATGTAAACATAACGAATGTGCAAACTAAGATTAATGTAAATTTGATAGCTTCCAGATCCTAGGCAACTTTTAGTTCCTTACGCCTCACTAGATGGCTCTACTAGTACCCAATGTTTTGTTCTTAAACCCAATGTTCCTGGAGACTTAAAATTATGATTTCAAGCATTTCATAACACTTGTATTTTTACTAAAACATAGCAAATGTATAGATTTAGATTAACGTAATCCTGAACACTCATACATGTATAGTTCTTCTATATGCATAAAGATGGTGTTAGTAGGCCTATCATAACTCGTTTCTGAAACCTGTAAAAAATACAGAACATCATGTAACATGTTCCTAAAAATATGCCGAACGTATCTAAATAGTTTAACGTACATAAAAACAACGCGCATGTTCGTACAATTTAACTGTTTACCAACTTGTCACTAGATGTCACTGTACAGCGCGCATACTAACCCTACATGGCGGTGTTAAGATTTTTCCTAGAATAAGGACCCGATGCACCGAATATTGATAATGTGAAGAATTAGTTAGGAGTCGCTAGGCGAACGGACTGCGTACCCTCTGGGACCCTTCCGGCCCTACTTGACTAGTTAGTTTAAAATCCTCAGTATAATTCACCTTTGCGTTCGACTGCTGTCCTTTAGGACGCCGTTCGGCCTTAGGCAGTTAGTTTAGTAGTTGTGTTAGTCCAAGTATAATTGTGATTAGAATAGCGCCGACTGGAATACACTTATAATACCTTCGTAGTCAAGCCTTTAATTTCGCCTTCATCCCGCACGCCCCACCTCCAAGAAAACTATTCTACATCTGGCGCACAACGTGAGGGCCGTGCCGTGACGTCGCAAGGTATATGCCTGTCGAGACGCGAAGAGCGAAAATATTGCGGCAAAACGTAGAGATGGCGGTCAATATGACAGAGAGCCAGTTCCAGCAGCTATTGGGAGCAATTACCAGCGCTGCACGACCTGCTCCGTCTCCGGCGAAACATAGCTCCTTCGCTAAGGCCACCTTCTCCTACGACGGTACAAGGGATCCAGCCTGCGTGCGAACGTTCCTGACGGCGGCTACGTGCTTCAAAAACGTCGGGAACATAAGCGACAGCGACGCGCTACGTAGCCTACCTCTCATCCTCAAGGACACCGCAGCCGTTTGGTGGAACGGCATAAAGGATTCTGTAAAAACCTGGGCGGACTTCGACAGCAGATTGCGTAGAGCATTTGCACCCAAAAAACCGGCGCATATGCTGTACAAAGAAATCGTCATGACTGATCAAGGTCCTCGTGAGCTGACAGAGACCTTTGTAGCCAAGAAACGAGACCTACTTGCTCAGCTACCAGAGCCACTCACAGAAACTCAGCAAATCGACATAGTATACGGGAACCTACACAGACGTATAAAAGAGAAGGTTCCAAGGGAAACTGTCTTGAGTTTTGACTCTCTCCTGGAAGCAGCACAGTCTGCAGAATTGTTACTGAACGACGAGCCACCGCTACCAGTAAAGAAGGAGCGGATCCGTTGTAACTATTGTCGGATTACGGGCCACACAGAAGATGTTTGCCGGAAGAAGGCGAGGGAAGCAGCAGCACGTGAGGCAAACCGAGATACCACAAAAGCCAAATCTTCAGCTGCTGTCACAACCGCAACGGCCACACAAGCGCCATCTCCATCTCAACCACTTTTTGCTTGCTACGGTTGCGGAACGCCTGGAGTGGTGCGAAGCAAATGCCCGAAGTGTGCCGAGACCAAGAAAATAGCCAAGACGGAACGCCTCGATTTCTGCGCCACTGGCATAGTGGAAGATGATTCGATGGATATACGCAAGAGGCCTATGATTGGCATTGGCATTGATACCATCACGGGGACAGCCTTCATTGACACGGGTGCCAAAAGCAATGTAGCCTCTTATCAACTATACACTTGCTTGAAAATGCGTGGCTACCGCATCAGTGCTGAACCCGCACGAGTGACACTGGCTGATGGCGACGAAAAGCTACAAGATTTTTTAAAATTTAAATGCGTAGTCAAAGTGTGTGACCGTGCCGTCCCTACGAAATTCATTGTGTTCCCGGGCAAACGGGACACACGAAC
Source organism: Cydia splendana (assembly GCF_910591565.1). Classification (NCBI taxonomy): domain Eukaryota; kingdom Metazoa; phylum Arthropoda; class Insecta; order Lepidoptera; family Tortricidae; genus Cydia; species Cydia splendana. Next base: position 12,027,325 of record NC_085973.1, read on the forward strand.
ACTCCTGGGGATACCCTTTCTGCAGGATGCCGGCATGGTGGTCAATGTGCCACAGATGACGTGGCACTTCGTCGACAACCCCACAGGCATTTACGAGTTGGGAGAGGAGGATGACGAGGGTGCTTCATCAACCTACTGGTTAGATCCTGCTATAGGTATAGGATATGGCCATGGCATAGCAGCATCGGCGGTGTCAGAGAGCGCCCCTGCGAAACGCACGGCTTCAACACGCTGCCCAAGAAGGTCTTTTCTGCAACGTGCCCTGCCATTCGACGCTGAACTACCTTCCGAGAACGCTGCCGTCCCCTATCAGTTGATTCCTGTCACAATTGCTGATTTGCCGGAAGTACCCGCTCCCAAAAGGACGAAACCCTTCGACTTCCTAGAGGCCCCCCTATTCGACGGGTACTCTCCGAGGTTTGTAGACTGTCTGTACGACGACGCTGAGAAGACTCTTGAAAAATCGGAAGTCGAGCTGTCACCAAATTCGCTTGCTCTATTCCCAGAACCTAGCAGAACTGCCATAAATTCGCTTGAAGTAAAGGTTGCACAATCTACCTTGCTCAATGACAGCCAGAAAGCCCAGCTGGAGGTACTACTGCGCGACAACGAACAAGTGTTCCAATTTAGCAAGGAACCAACCACGATGGCAGAACACGCTATAGAAACTGTGGACCATGGACCAATAGAAACTGTGGACCATGGACCAATCTCTATTCCGCCATATCGATTGTCACCACCACGTCAGAAGATACTGAAGGAAGAAATACAGAAGATGTTGGAGGAGAAGGTTATAGAGCCGTGTCATTCCGCATGGGCAGCTCCCGTCGTCATGGTACCCAAGAAGGATGGTAGTACTCGGGTGTGCGTTGACTATCGACGCCTGAACGCCATCACGGTCCCGGACACTTATCCGATCCCTAGGATCGATGATCTGCTGCACGCAGCCAAGCCCACCGCCTACATGACCACACTTGACCTTCGAGCAGGATACTGGCAGGTGAAAGTCAGGGATGAAGACCAGGATAAGACGGCTTTTATCACTCCATTTGGAATTTACCGCTTCAAAAGGATGCCCTTCGGCCTTCGTAACGCCCCTGCGACGTTCCAACGCCTTATTGATCGAGTGCGAGTAAGCCTGCAGACAATTAAAATGTTGGCCTACCTAGATGACCTGATCATCTTTTCAGAGACTTTCGAAAATCACCTGACGGATTTAGACCAGGTGTTTAAGAGATTGAAAGAAAACAACCTAGCCGTGAATCTGGACAAATGTAGTTTCTGTTGTGCAACTGTGAAATATTTGGGACACTACATAACCCCTCAAGGTCTACAGGTTGATCCTCAGAAAGTGGCTGCCATAACACAGATGCCTGCGCCTGGGAACCTACAGCAATTGCTATCGTTTTTGCAAACATGTTCCTGGTATAGACGTTTTATCCCAAACTTTGCGAAGATAGGTGAACCGCTAACACGTCTGACCAAAAAGGACCAGCCCTGGCAATGGAATGCCGAGCAAGAAGAAGCCTTCCGCACGCTGAAGACTTGCCTCACAACTGCACCGGTTCTAAGACAAGCAGACGAGACAAAACCCTATATAATCAAGGCTGACGCCAGTAGTTACGCGCTCGGGGCAGTCTTGGTCCAGGGGGAGGGACAAGACGAGCACCCCGTCGAGTACGCCAGCCGCCTCTTGATTCCAGCGGAGAAGAACTACACAACCACAGAGAGAGAGGCACTTGCAGTGGTTTGGGCGATCCGCAAATTCCGAGGTTACATCGAGGGTCTCCCGGTGACTGTCTACACGGATCATCAAGCCCTCAGATGGCTAATGACGCTGAAGTCCCCAACAGGCCGCCTAGCGAGGTGGGCCTTACAAATACAAGCGTACGATGTCACGATCAAGTACCTGCCCGGCAAAACAAACGTGACAGCTGACACTTTATCCCGACCTTTCTGTCATCCGGAAAGCACAGAGAAATGTGAGATATGTACTGTCACGGTCACCGACGCTGTCACACGTAGCCCCGCTGAGATACGCTATGAGCAGATGAAGGACGAGCTCATAGCAAAAATCGTGCACGCTTTGGAAAGCACCGATAGCGAAAATGCTGCTTATTGGAGCAACAAAGGGTACCTCTTAAACAATGGCTTATTGTATAGGTATAACCCCAGCGAAGAATGCGAAGATGCACAGCTAGTGGTACCCCAACATGAATGGGCAAACGTCCTGGCAACATATCACGATCATCCTCTTGCTGGCCACTACGGCATAGAAAAGACGTACCAGAGAATTGCCCGTAGGTATTACTGGAAGGGTATGCGGAAATACATAGAATCCTATGTCAAAAACTGCTTGCCTTGTCAGAGATACAAGCCCACAAACTTGAAGCCTGCTGGACTGCTCCAAACAACTCCCTTGAACCAGCGTTTCGAGGTGATAGCTTTTGACTTGTTTGGACCCCTGCCCGCGACGAAGAAAGGAAACACATGGATCTTCATTGTGGAAGATGTAGCCACCGGCTGGGTGGAGTTGTTCCAGATGCAAACAGCGAACGCTGAAAACTGCGCCTCATTGTTAGTGAATGAGATATTCTTCCGCTACGGGTTGCCACGAAGGCTTATCAGCGACAATGGACCGCAATTCGTCAGTGCAACCATGCAGCAAGTAACTTACTGCTTAGGAGTTAAGCACCAGTTTACCCCCGTCTACCATCCAGCAGCTAATCCGGTGGAACGAAAAAACCGAGATCTGAAGGTACAATTGGCCATATTAGTCCAGGAAGACCACACTAACTGGGATGAGAAGCTATCCGCTATAAGATTTGCCATGAATACTGCACCTAGTCTGGTTACGGGATACACCCCAGCGTATTTAACGTTCGCTCGGGAACTTAAAACTCCTGACGACAACGAGAAAGATCTGCGTGAAGTTATTATATCCGAGAACTTCGTACCAGAGATTACCCCAAAACTGCTACTGCTAGCGGACACACTAAAGAAAGCAAGAGAAACCCGTGAACAAAAAGAGGAGCAAAGGAAAGAAACCGCTGACAAGGATCGAAGAGAGACCCCTGTCTATAGGAATAACGATCTCGTGTTAGTGACCACACACACCCTAAGCAATGCCGCTAAAGGAGTTAGCGCGAAGTTCGCTCCACGGCGAGACGGGCCCTACCTCATAAAGGAACGGATTGGGACTTCCACTTACATCCTCGCCTCACCCAGTAACCCTACCGAAGCAGTAGGTCTGTACCACGCGAAGGATCTGAGCCCATACCGAAGTAGCGACGACGCAAACTTGCCTATGCCCGTGCAACCTTTGCGGAAGAGGGGGAGACCCAAGAAAGCCACCCCTATTCCCAACACAGAGACCGTAACGAACACGAGGCGCCGTGGACGACCCCGAAAATAAACGCGACGCACCTCTCCTGTCACCGCGCCGGGTCGTCTGCAGTTCCAGAGGGGGAGACTGTAACGCGAATTTTCCCTAAAACATCAACAAGCTATGTTTAGTTCACATGGAGCCTACTAGATGGCGCTAGTAGTCCTCGATTTCGATGTAAACATTAGCGATATTTTATCTTTCCCGTAGTGTTAAAAATCCAAAACCTTGCGTAACTTGTATTATGTGTTGCCTAGATTTTTATGTAAACATAACGAATGTGCAAACTAAGATTAATGTAAATTTGATAGCTTCCAGATCCTAGGCAACTTTTAGTTCCTTACGCCTCACTAGATGGCTCTACTAGTACCCAATGTTTTGTTCTTAAACCCAATGTTCCTGGAGACTTAAAATTATGATTTCAAGCATTTCATAACACTTGTATTTTTACTAAAACATAGCAAATGTATAGATTTAGATTAACGTAATCCTGAACACTCATACATGTATAGTTCTTCTATATGCATAAAGATGGTGTTAGTAGGCCTATCATAACTCGTTTCTGAAACCTGTAAAAAATACAGAACATCATGTAACATGTTCCTAAAAATATGCCGAACGTATCTAAATAGTTTAACGTACATAAAAACAACGCGCATGTTCGTACAATTTAACTGTTTACCAACTTGTCACTAGATGTCACTGTACAGCGCGCATACTAACCCTACATGGCGGTGTTAAGATTTTTCCTAGAATAAGGACCCGATGCACCGAATATTGATAATGTGAAGAATTAGTTAGGAGTCGCTAGGCGAACGGACTGCGTACCCTCTGGGACCCTTCCGGCCCTACTTGACTAGTTAGTTTAAAATCCTCAGTATAATTCACCTTTGCGTTCGACTGCTGTCCTTTAGGACGCCGTTCGGCCTTAGGCAGTTAGTTTAGTAGTTGTGTTAGTCCAAGTATAATTGTGATTAGAATAGCGCCGACTGGAATACACTTATAATACCTTCGTAGTCAAGCCTTTAATTTCGCCTTCATCCCGCACGCCCCACCTCCAAGAAAACTATTCTACAAATGTATTATTTGCTAATCCGTCAAGTGGACGGAAACTGACACCGGACGGTAAACTGACGCAATTACCCTATTTATGGTGAACCATTGGTCGATGCGAAACATTTTTATTACTATAAAATTTGGCTAAATAAGGCATTAATTGTTGCAGACATTGTTGTGTGACTAGACCAATAACATTGCAAGGTAAACGTACTGGTGCTCGACGCGGTCCCAGTACATGTCATCTTGAAACTTAAGTCATTTTCAATAGAGGTGACAGCAAGGTGTCATCTATTGGGCATTAGCATGTCGAGCAATAGTACGTTTACCTTACGAATAACCAAAGCATCCTTACGGCACAACGTGCATTGCAGACATCAACAGCAAACTTTTTGCCATTTTACAGTTCTAAAGAAAACTAGACCGAGCAAGAAAGCGATCGCTTGAGAAACAATTTCCGCCAGCGCTGTAGTGTAGCAAGATAGATCGGCGTATAAATCTCCTATGTGTCTAATTGACGGGTGGGCAACCCCTGCACCCGTCCGGCAGACTTACTGATTTACTAACTTCATTCGTAAAGTCTTTACTTCTCGAGGGTGGGAACTTACACGCTTCACCGTTCCCGGCCATATATGGATGGATGTGAAAAGTATTTTTTCACACCACCTATTCAGAAAAGAGCTTTTTCTTCCGTGCTAGGAGGGATCAAAGTGGTACTTTTCCTCCCTGCTAGGAGGGATGGATCAAACACTTTTCTGTTCTAGCACACTATTTTTTCATTTTTTTGCACATTATTTTTTTAGCTTAAATAATCTGTTAAAAAGCATCAGATTATGTCAACACTAAGATTATTTTTATTTTCCTCATAGTTGATGTGAAAAGCAGTATGTGTCACACGGTATCAAGATTATTTCGTCTTAGGCGTTAACACTTGAATCCCTCATTACGCTCAGGATTCAATGTACGCCCTTGACGGAAATATATTATTTTGATCCCTTGTAACACAAACTACTATTTATGTGCTAGAAGATTTCGGTTCGCACAAATTTCTAGTCTTCTTCTTTCTCTTAGTAAATTTTTTCATGAAATAGATACTAAGCAAATCAGAAAAATATCTTAAGATTATTTATAACAGTGAAACCGAAGAATTTGTTTTAAAATGGTTTGCTACACATGAAGACTAAGGACCAACACAGACAGACTAGCTGTAACATAATCACTAAAAGGGACAGAACAGGGGGCCTACCGCGAAGCACGTTCGATGTGTTGCCTCCCTGTCAGACTTACGTACGAATTTAAAAGACAGAGCGGCAACACGTTGAACGTGGTTCACGGTAGGCCCTCAGGGCTGTCAACTATAGTTTATTATAGCCATCTCCTATGAAATCGATCGACAATCCGCCACTACACCGAAATCCAAAATCACTATAGGTATGTCTGTAAAAAATCAGCGCGTAGGGGTCACGTTCGGGGTAACGCCTCGCGAACAGATCACTTACTTTTAGATGGAGCTTATAAAACAATTCGCGGCCACTACACATTGTGCAGCTCCTGAACTTAATTAAATACGTACCTACTCAAAAACTTTTAATAAATAAAATATCTTTATTTCGAAGGTCAGACTTCATAGTTGTCAGTAACAGTAAAATCAAAACAAATAAATTAAACTTAAAGCTAAAGGTTAGTGTTAGGTATAAGTACTTATATTAGATTGTAAAATTTAATATTCAATAAGGGCTAGTTGCTACCCCTTTAATTTGTCCAATCCAATGAGCGAGAATTGTACTATCATATTTGTAACTACTATATAATTACTATTAATGCGCACATTACATAATATTACGTAAAGTCTATTTTTTTATTCGGTAGACTAAAATGATATTTCCTAGTATGAACATAAAATATACATTTCATAGTATGAAATGTCATTTTAGTCTACCGAATAAAAAAATAGACTTTAGGTACACAATATGGATCCTTTAAAGGCACAGCAATCTTATGATGGAATAACAAACTACATATTAATATACTTACTAAACTGAATATGGTAGCTACGACATTAAAGTATTTAGCTAAGGGCTAGTTTATCAAGTTATCATCAAAATGCAACCTCATAATATATCATTTTGCGTCTACGGCCTACATGAGATCCATTTTATAAACACTTGTAATTTGCAATTCAAGTAGAAACCTCCTTTTATATTCAGTTATTATAATTCCACTTCTTTTATATACAAGGTAATAAACATTCATGAAATAAACTCTATTTGTAGTATAATTTGGTGAATGATTAAACTTTGTGACACGAATTCACGGTAACATAATTAACAACTAAAAGAGTGATATCGGAAGTTTTCGTAAAACCTTCATATCGATGAATCCATATGAGGTAGTCTACGAGCTCACGTCACCGCGCGACTAACGAAGAGCGGGACGTGCCGATAATGCTGTCCCGCGGGAGGCCTTTGTGCAATCAGTGCGGTTTCTTCGGACCAAGCTTTTTTCGATACGTGCGTTTTGCTGATATTTTCCGTAGAATTGGGTGTTTTGTGATATACGGTTTGTTTAAGAGGTTGATCAAAAAAACTATCCGATAGTGATCCTTTTCGTTATCTGAACGAAAAGCAATTACTCAAACCCGTTAATGTTTAGGTCATACTGACCAACTTTTACTATGGGACCAACCCCGACATCGCGAATAAAATATTGACTCTCCCATAGGAAATTTCAACATCACACCAGCAAAATGTATGAAATGTATGTTTTCGAGGTTGGTCCCATAGTAAAAGTTGCTCAGTATTCAGTATGACCTAAACATTAACGGGTTTGAGTAATTGCCTTTCGTTCATCCTTTCGTTGGATGGATAAAAATAATTCCGGGAATCCAATATTTTTTTTAATGTCACTTAATCAGATTTATTTGCTCTTTCATTTCAACCCCTAAGTATCTAAGTACTCCGATAAATGAACAAGCAGCAAGTTCGTCAAGCAGATCTTGTCAGTATAAAAAGGCGGCAAATTTGAAAAATGTAGGCGCGAAGGGATATAGTCACATAAAAAATTTGAATTACGCGCCTTTTTCTACTGACAAGATTAGCTTGACCATCTATATATAAAGACCATACAGCTTACCTATAGTGAGAAATAGTTAACTGTTAGTTAATTTAACCGCTTATTAGACTTCTGTTATAATATTTAATAGCTTATTGTTACCCTAAAAGGTGGTAGGTTAGAATAAAACAGTCGGAACAATCGTGCCGCCCCCGGCGACAGAGGAGTTGCGAACCAATATTTTACTAGAACCGTATTGTCCTGCCGGCGCCCGCGTCACATCTTGAGGCCGTCTCGAAATAATAAGCCATGTAATTAGGATTTATGGGCCTTTTACGATGATTAAATAGCAGGCCCGCTCATTAAAGAGCAAGAGTAATGGATAGCTTCGGGAACACACGAATTACAGATGAGATTTGTAATCGGTAACCGCGTGAGTGATGCGGATGCGACTGACAATGTGGAATGGTAATTGGGTATGGAGAAAGGGACTCGACTTACTATTGTAGGTGATCGAAAATAGAAACCTTTGTTAGTGTATTTCAGCATCTCACTAAAACTATGAGCAATTAATACCTACCTTATTCGTGTATACTTACTTACCTTTTTAAAGCCATAAATCTCAAATACAGCGGAAATACTTTGTGAGAATTAATTTAACCGCTTATCGGACTTCTGTTTACTTAATATCTTAGTGTTACCCTCTAAATGGTACTGGGTTAGAAATGTTAGAATAAATCATGTACCTTAAAGTTGCAGCCGGAATGCTGTTCTGCTGTGCTGCACATTCTCGTTTTCAATTTTTTTTTAATGAACTTCTAATCAATTCTCGCAAATGGAAATGACATGGTCATCATTACGTTATATATGAGTTTAACTGGCATAAATACTCAAACAAGTATTAAATACAGTCATAACATTTGTAAGGTATATGTACCTATTGCATTACAAATATTTTTTAAATATCATTTACTTGCATATACAAGTACTGCAAGGCAAGTACATAGGTACAAGTAGTTTGTCCACATGATAATTAGTATTACGGATTATGAATTGAGTCACAGTAAATTTTCGTCACGACATTATCCGTCTTGTATAATAATTACACATATCCGTTCCCGAACCGCCAACATCACTCAATTACCGTGAGCAAGGAACAAGCGACAACCCAACTCTCCCACGATATCTTAACACTAACTTAATGATCCCTCCTATTGGTCGTACCGAACTTCTCAATTTTGTACAGAACCATGGCTCCTTGCGGAGGCTCCGGGCTTTAACGAAATTCGGAGATGAATGTGCCGCCGGAATAAGGGGTCCATGCTCGTATGCTAAATTTACGCAAAATGTGTAGCTCATTAATAGTTAATTAGATGCCTGTCATAATTAGATGGTGTTTTCCGACCACTGAAAGTTCAAAGTTTCTTCTTCTTTGCGTTATCCCGGCATTTTTGCCACGGCTCATGGGAGCCCGGGGTCCGCTTGACATTGAAAGTTCAGAGTTTAAGAGATTTTAATACTTAGATATCAAAGATTCAGTGTATTGTATACAAGTATATTGTAAAAAACCGGTTTCTATGCGTCACTCTTTTTTTTAATAGCTCAGACCCTGCACGTTATCCAAAGTTGGTATCATACAATAAAATATTGGTATGTGTAAGCCCTTTCAAACGAGATTGTCTCAATAGTATACATCCATGGGACAAATTGCCCATTCTCCTTTAAAGTGTGTAAGTCCTTACAATATTTTTTTAATCGATTTTTTTTCCCTGTACGGTATCGGAAAAAAAATCGGCGCAGCATACGGTAGACCTTAGAAATAAGTAAGAACCGCAATTTATAAAATGTAATATATGGACGTGTAAAATACATTACCCATCTACTTCAAGTGCCAAACCAAATATTCGATTATTCTCATCAAATCTTGAACACGTAAACATTTGATCATTTTCTGTAAAAACACATTACCGTACGTGTTTCGTTTCTACACTTTAGTACACGAAAAATTATAAAATAAATCACGACAAGCGCTCCGGATATGAACAGGAAATGAAGCTCATCGCAACGTTCGTTTATTTTTACAACATCGGACTTATACATATAATATACCTTCTGCACTTGAAGAAATCAATATAGCTACTTATAGGAGAAATAGTCCCTAAATGAATTCGAGGATATATAATAAAGATTATGCTCAATTATACCTTAACGAACTAGCATAGGTACAACTTACCATAAAACTGCAATAACAGGTGAAATAATTAAAACAAAATATTTATGAGCATCCCGGTGACCGGTGCCTTAAGATTCTTTGATCTAAATTAAATAGATTATGCCTAAATTTCTAAGCTACGTGAAGTAAACATTTCTAATACGGTTTCCTCCGTGCAATATTCAAGAAAAGTGTTTTGAGACAAGTATTTATTTATGACTTTCTCTATTAGGTACAAACAGCAACACTCCTAACTGTACATCAGTGGACCTTATTACAAAAGGCATAAGGTCCACCGATGTACAGTTGACAGTGTGTACGTTTTCCACTATCATTTCGGCTGCAATGATAATTATATTTTTAAAACTATTGGATAACCTCTTTGTCTTATCCAATTGTATTTCAGTGAACTGTATATAATTTTATAGCCATTGTAGAAAGTGCTACGAGAAGTGATACGCCTGATCAACTCCAATAAATGCTTAATTACCTGATAATTACATTTTCCTGGTACGTACATATATTCAAGAGCTTACGTATATAAAACAATTACGTTAATAAATGATGTAAACCACGTTTTACAGCGGTTGAGCATACGCGAAAGAAAACAAAATGTTAATTATCCTTTAATTACCAACACAAAATGCTATTCAGATACATCAAACAACCAGTGCTAATTAAATTCAGAAAATTAATTACCAACACTTTAAGGAGTAAATTGTCTAACTGTAAAACCGTGGGTACTTAGGTAGTAAGTAAACTTCTAAAGTATTTTCTCCACACGCTTCAAGTGGTACTCGCGCGTGGGGGGTTAAGCAACTCTAGTAAATATTATTTTAGAAGTATCCCTAATTAAAAGAGATTTAAAAATTATGTGCGGCAAAGCTCTCGCCCGCGGCGGCGCTGCAAAAAATTAGTGCGCCGTAATCCGTTTGCACATTCGCTTCGTGATAATGAGAACAGAAATATTAACAACGCATGTGTGCGTCGGGCTTGTATCTATTTCAAATAGGTATTAAGCAAGTTAAACAACAAAATATTTGCTTCATATAATTTATATAAAGGATGTTCTTGGCTGCCTTATGTTTACGTAACTTCTATGCCATATTTACGTACTAAGTATAATGATTTCAATGCAATTAGCTAACGATAGCCTTTGGGTGGAGTGGGAGTGGTGGAGGGGTGGAGTGGTGTGATGACCTCCCCGAGCGGGAGACAGGGGGAAGTTTGGGTGGGCTCCGGCCTGCCCAAAGGTCCGTCTGTCACCCCCGGTCCATCCTGGGCAACGTCACTAGCGACTGGCATTCGTGCCTCTTTCTAGTGGCGGCTAACATCCACACTGGTGTTGTCAGTAGGTGTAGGTTACTACTGACGACCTATACATAACCTACCTGTGCTAGGACCTGCACAGTAGAGCGCCGTACGCAAGGATGACGGGATCCTGGGGATTGAGCCATTGCCAACCCGCGTGGTAACACGTCTGCTTCGGCCCTAATTTCGGGCAAAACGGTAGCCCGGGCTACTAGCCACAGTCCGGGAAATGGTCAAGTGAGGAACCGTAGGTGGGCTCACGGCGAGAAGTGAGAGGGCCGCAGAGGCAGTTTCGGCTGCTGATGCGGTGGTGAAAGGCCATGCTGAGGAAGTGCGTTTAGGTGAATCGGGCGGAGGGCGTCTGACCTGGACGACCCTACGTCCCACCTTCACACATTTCCGATGTCGCGCAACTAGCCAACTTCTCACTTCTATACCCGAGTCGGTGTCCTAACGACTGAAAGCACCTTTTATATGTGTGTGTAAGCGTTCCCAAGGTGTGGGCCCTTGTAGGGTGGGAGCCGATGAGGATGAAGTTAATCGTTACGAACTATGGATACCAGGTCTAACGAAAAACCCCAAGCTGATCCAGCAGCGTCCATCGCTAATGGTGAAGCCACACAGGCGAGACAAGCTGTTCCAGTGACAGTGCGTCAGACCGAAACCCCGGCCCGTCCGCAACCCAGTTCATCTGGGGAGCAGACCGGCCCAAACCCCTTCCAGGACTGGCAGGTAGTGGACCGAAGGTCCAAGAAGCGACCCCCTGCTGGGAAGCCTCACCCTGCCAGACCTGTGAATTCTTCTTCCTCTAACCCACCCCCCCCTGTTAAATGTCAAGGTGGGGTGGCTAAGAAGAAGAAGAAAAACAAGAACCAGAGGCGTGCAGCTCGTCTAGCGCGAGAGCAGCAACTGGACAACACACCAACACCGACACACTCTGCAACCGGTGTGGGTGTGCAGGCTTCCCAGAAGCCGGCACCCAAACCGGCGCCGAACAAGCAGGTTGCTGCTGCCAGGCCTCCGCCGAAGGGAAAAGGTTCCACCCTACCCCCTAAGGCTGGAACGTCGGGCGACAGCCCTACGGGTTCGGCCGCAGATCCCTCCAAACGACGACCTGGTAAGCTCGCACGAGCCGCTGCTAAAAGGATGCGAGATGAGTCCTTCTCCCCGCAAGGAGACAACAAAAAGCAGCGACTAGTGAGCCCAAGCCAACCGTTGTCGTACGCACAAGCAGCGGCATCTGACCTGACGATCGTCATTACTGACGCGAAGTCGGGGAAGATCACCGCTGACCACTCCAACGCCATCCTCCGCGGGTTGCACCAAGCAATCGTGGAGGAGGCGAGGAGAAACCTCGTAGGAGCCAGGCCACCCAAATTCAAGGGCAAGCCCATCTTCGCTGAGGGGCAGCTGAGGGTCTTCGCAGAAGACGAATACTCGGCCGCCTGGTCTCAGCGATGTGTCCAGGCCCTAACCCTGCCAGACATCTCCCTTAAGGCGGTTCGCCAGTCGGAGATGGCAAGGAGAATTAAGTGCGGGCTCCTAATACCCAACATTAATAACTCGTCCTGGGAAGACGTCCGTCAGGCAGCTGACGGACTAAGGTACCAGAACGAATGGGCCAAGGTCGGGTCTTGGTCCATTATACAAATACTACGGCAAGACCAGGGGTGGTTTGTCGAGTTCACAATCCCCGAAGACCTCGTCCCCGCCTTCATGGAGAGGGGGAGATCCCTGAACTGTGGGGTGGGCAATGTCTACCTCAGGTTCAGGGGTCCCGGAGGCAAATACCTGGACCAGCCTCCCACCCTGCAAGGTTCCACCCTAAGGGTAACGGGAGTACAGGTCCCCAACGAACAGGCCGCGGGCACCTCCGAGCAGAGCAAGTCTGTCTCCGGGGAGAAAGTTGCCCCCCTGCCTCTACCCAAGCCGACGATACCCGAACTCTCGGAGGATGAGCTCCTTGGCACTGGTGAGGGACCAGCCGGGTCATCATCCGAGGGTGAGGACTTGTCGGCTTGGATAGTGTCGGGGTTGGCCGACATGTTCAAGGAGGGAGGGGAGATGCAAGATGCCGCCCCCACCACCGACAACATGGACACCAACTAGTGTCATCCAAGCAAACCTCCAGCACAGCGTGGCCGCTACGGCCCAACTCAGACGCTGCCTGGTAGGTTTGCCAACAGCCGTTGCCCTCCTACAAGAACCATGGGCGGGCAATGGATACATACGCGGGCTGTCCGACACGAAAGGTAAGCTCTACTACTCCACGGTACATGCCGTCCCTAGGGCATGTATCCTAACTACTAACAATATTATTGCACAACCGCTCACTGAATTCTGTTCCAGAGACCTGTGTGCGATTAAACTACAAGTTCCACTGCCAACAGGCTGTCGCGACCTAGTCCTCGCCTCGGCGTACATGCCCGGAGAGGACGAGCCACCGCCTGCCGAACTACAACGACTGGTCAGCCACTGCGAGAGATCAGGCCTCGCAATAATCATCGGGGCCGACTCCAACGCACACCACCCACTGTGGGGAATGGAGACCAGCAACAACAGAGGTAAGACACTTGTTGAATATCTTGTGACTACTAATCTAAACATTCTAAATATAGGCGCTGAACCAACATTTGTAAACAAACGATGCAGGACGATTATCGACCTGACTCTGGCTTCGGAGGAGGTCAGTGAACTAATTATGGGATGGCAAGTCTCCCAGGAGGCCTCCTGCTCAGACCATAGATGGATTCGCTTCAATCTACTAGCATCTAGAGACACACCAACCGCCCGGAGGAATCCCAGGAAAACGGACCGAGCCACTTTTAGGAAGGTCCTAGGGGAAAGCCTTGACCGGCTTCCACCGAGGGATGACCTTCGGGAACCGGCTCAGATAGAACAGCAGGTAAATATCTTAACTGATACCCTCGTAGACAGCTACCACAAGGCGTGCCCCTTAAAACCACCGGCAAAGACTGCCATAAAGGGTCACCAGTGGTGGGGCCCAGAACTGGAGAGACTCCGGGGGAAAACCAGAAGACTCTTCAACAGGGCCATGAACACAACGGCTGAGGTGGACTGGGATAACTACTACGAAGCCAAGGCCAGGTACAAAAAGAGATTGCGGTACTGGAGATCCCTGTCATGGAGGAACTTCTGCAGCAGCATTGAAACACTTGACCACGCCAACCGGGTAAGGAAAACCTTAGCGCACAAGCCCACATCACAATTGGGCTCACTGCGTAAACCCGATGGCACATACACATCTAGCCCTGCAGAGACCCAACGCCTTCTCCTGGTAACTCACTTTCCAGGATGCGTAAGTCTCGCCGATGCAGATCAGCAGGACGAGGAATACAGTACAACGGACAACAACTGGCAAATGGCGCACAGAGTCGTCACCGCTGAGAAACTCAGGTGGGCCATAGACAGCTTCCATCCCTTCAAGGCGGCTGGTCCGGATGGGATCTTCCCCGCTCTCCTACAGTGGGGTCTAGGACTCATCCAGGAAACCCTGACCGACATCATGGCAGCCTGCCTAGCCTGGGGGTACGTGCCCAGGAGATGGAGAGATGTAAATGTGGTATTCATACCTAAACCAGGTAAGAACGACTACACAGCTGCCAAATCCTTTAGGCCCATCAGTCTCACATCATTCCTGCTGAAGACCTTGGAAAAACTGTGCGACAGGGACCTGAGGGACCGAGCGCTAAAGAACATACCGATGCACAACAACCAGCACGCGTACAGCTCAGGTAAATCTACGGAGTCGGCTCTACACATGGTTGTAAGCCGCATTGAGAGGGCCATCCACGGCAAAGAAATGTGCCTCGGCACTTTCATTGACATAGAGGGCGCTTTTGACAAGACTCACTTTTCCAGTATAGGGAACGCCTTGGAAAGCCACGGCGCTGAACCCGGACTAGTAAAGTGGATCATGAACATGCTAAATCAAAGGACAATAAGGTATGTAGGTGAACCGCAGGCCGTAGCGGCGGTGCGAGGATGCCCTCAAGGGGGAGTTCTGTCACCTCTGTTGTGGAACCTAGTAGTCAACAACCTCATAACCAAACTGAACGAGGAACACTTCTACACAATAGGCTACGCTGATGATCTGGCAATATTAATATCGGGTAAATTTGCCAGTACAGTATGCGACCTCACCCAGGCAGCTCTTCGGATCGTAGAACGCTGGTGTAGAGATTTTGACCTATCAGTTAACCCCACCAAAACAGAAATGGTAATGTTCACCAATAAAAGGGCACTTGGCAACTTTACCAGACCAACACTTTTCCAGACTGAGCTACAGCTGACCGATGAAGTTAAGTACTTAGGGCTAACGCTCGACAGTAAACTCAACTGGAACAATCACATCAACAAACGCATAGACAAGGCGGGAGTAGTCTTCTGGCAGTGCAGAAGGATGATTGGTAGGAGGTGGGGACTCAACCCGAAAATTACCCTTTGGCTCTATAAGACTATAATCCGCCCCCTACTCTGTTACGGTGCTCTGGTTTGGTGGCCAAGAACAAACCTAGGCAACGTACGAGACAAGCTACAAAGACTCCAGAGGCTCGCATGCTCGGCCACCACTGGCTGCACGAGGTCCACTCCGACTGCAGCCATGGAGGTCATGCTAAACCTTTCACCGCTGCACCTACACATACAACAAGAGGCCAGTCTCTCAGCGGTAAGGTTACGAACCCTCAATATATGGTCTAACACCACAGGAGCTCTTCACACAGCATGCCTGGAAAAAGTATACAGCGAATTTCCAGTGCTCATGGCGGGCACGGATCGAATTCACAAACAAGCCATCTTTGACAAAAGGTACAAAATACAATTATTTGAGGACGACAACTATGAAGGACTCAATCCCCGGGAGCTGAGAATCTTCACTGATGGGTCCAAAACAGACAGCGGATCAGGCTCTGGAACCTTTTCAGAAGACCTGAACATGTCAATCACCACTCCGCTAGGAGCCCATAACTCGGTATTCCAGGCTGAGTGCATGGGCATCATTAACGCGGCGGCTGCCATCACTGCAAGGAAGGTAGTAGGATCCTCCATCCGCATACTCTCCGACAGTAGAGCAGTCTTAATGGCCCTAAAAAGCCATATAGTCACATCCAAACTTATACACGAATGCCACGAACGACTAATGGAGGTATGTCAGAACAATAAGATCACCTTACAATGGATCAAAGGACACAGTGGATCCCGAGGTAACGACGCCGCGGACGAGCTCGCCAGACAAGGATCGGGTGCGGGGGCGATTGGCCCGGAACCGATCCTCCCGATACCGTTTAGTAAGGTACGCTCAATGCTGCTGGCACGTACAGGGAAACTACACACAGAACACTGGCTAAACCAAACTGGATGCAGACAGGCCAAGCAAGCCATGCCGAGCATGAACGGTAAGCTCACAAGGGCGCTCCTTCAACTAGGAAAGGTTCGACTGAGTATGGTAACCAGTGTCATAACAGGTCATGGACTTTTTAACAAACATCTTTTTATAACAGGTGTCACAGACAGTCCCCTATGCCGTGGATGCATGGAGGAAGAAGAAACAGCCTCTCACGTGGTGTTGGAATGCAGCGGATTGGCCCCATACAGGGCAAAACATCTCGGATCCCCGAGTGACCTCCCCGAGGTCCTACTCAACATCAAAGGTCTGATAGGATTCCTCGAGGAGCTGGGCTGGCAAGACTAGTCCACCCCCTATCACGCAAAATAGGCGCAAGACGTCGAGTTGCGGAAAATCGCCCGAACTACAATAGCTAACGATAGCCTTTAGCCGAGTTTATAATAATCAAGATTTCAAAGCTGGCGGTCCCAGGCCTTAAATTTGGTAAGGTTTAACCCTTACCAGATTATATATTAGTGAGTTGAACAAATACTCAAATAATCTAAGCACTTAAATATACTTCGGTATGTAGTATTTAATAGCTGTGCCGGCGGCTCCGCCAACGTGAAATCCAGTCTATTAGACTATCTCTTTCCAAAGAGACGATTTAAAAAAAGTAAATAGCATAAAGCACGGTATTTGGGATTAGGTCGAGCTGTGTATTTGACGATTTTTATTTTATTTTATTTTGGCACCTCATTGATCTCATTATCTACCTATCACGCTCATAATGACATGTTACACTCAGTGAT
Organism: Cydia splendana; assembly: GCF_910591565.1. Taxonomy (NCBI): domain Eukaryota; kingdom Metazoa; phylum Arthropoda; class Insecta; order Lepidoptera; family Tortricidae; genus Cydia; species Cydia splendana. The sequence goes on from NC_085973.1 coordinate 12,044,499, forward strand.
AAGGTGAATACACTCTATTAAACAAGCTTCATACAACCGTACAAAATGTTTACTTAGCACGAAACAGTAGAACACCAATTCCCCAAAGCTTTGGCGCGGTGAGTGCCGAAAACCAAAAATCCAAGGTACATACAGACACTTTCCAGATCGGAACTATTATTACACCGGCAGTAAGCGCCGTCGCAAATTGCATTCCATCATTTGTCTGTTATTAAGAACGTTATACAAAGGAGCGGACAATGCAGCGATAACGAAATGAGAGGGGCTCCCGTAGCTTTGTGCAATCATCGCGATTCATTCGAAGGCGCCACCCTGCACCCTTGCCATAATTGTAAGGAAAGCACGAGACTGCTGCGCGATTCGTGAAAACGTGATCGCAATCGTGAAGTGGCGATTGTGGTGGAAATTGTAGATATTTTAATATTGATCATTTCTTAGTAGGCACTTTGTTACCGCGAGTTGTTTACTTAGATTGGGAGAATATAATATATTTCTTTGTGGTAGAAATTGCAGATATTTTAATAGTAATAATTTATTGGCAGGCACCTTGTTACCACAGAGCAATATTATAAGAGATCATTGCCACAGAGCTGTTTACTTTAGCTTTAGATTAGAAGAATCAGGCTCTCTCCAGATACTCACTATACTGTACCTACTACCTAAATAAGAAAAGGATGGGTTACCTACATGACAATGAAAGTCATGCCTTATATTGTACCTATATTATACCTAACAGAATTGTATTGTAAAACCATTTTTTTTATTAATAGTACCTACTTAATTTGAACACTACATGATTAAGAGCGCTATTACATTTCGGCGTTGAGCGAGTTTAGGTATTTTACGCGCTGCGGCAGGCCGTGCGAGCTCAGTACGCCGATCCCTTCTACCACACTCGCACTACAATGATGGATTAAACATTCTTGATCCTTCGCGAAGCATATTGAAATCAACCATAACAACACTAACTGTACTTAACTTTTAAAGTTCTAAAACTGTTATTTGGTAAGTACGAAAATACTAAATGCAGTGCAAATGTACATAGGGGCTGTTCATAAATTACGTCATCTATTTTTGACGATTTTTGTGCCCCCCCCCCCCCCCCACCCCTCAAATCATCCAAAAATCAAGCTTCGGATGAATCTGTTTCCTCCTACGTCATGTTACCATCATCCGATGTCCAGACCCCCCCCCCCCCCCACTCCTCCCATTTGAAACGACGTAATTTATGAATAGCCCCATACTCGTACTTATGAAGGTATATTACTCGAAAGAAATTATAGGTACCTACTCGCTTATTTACATGTTTCGTCATTGCATTTGGTACCTATAGGTTGTAAAGTTTGTATCAACGAGGGTTTAAAAACGAACTGGTACTGAGGATCTGATGATGATTAAGGTGGTCACGGATACCAATCAACCATGTAGTAACATGATTAGGCTCGTTTGATTCGTCTCAACAAGATCTTTGACACTGAAGATACACAGGGTCTGATGATGGAGCTGGAAGGTGGCCACGGGTACCAGTCTATCATGTAACTAAACAACTTCGTGTTTGGGCTCGTTTGATTCGTCTCAACAAGATCTTTGAGACAAGACAGTACTCAGGGTCTGATGATGGAGCTGGAAGGTACCATTACCAATCAACCATGCAACTAAACCACATCGTGTTTAGGATCGTTTGATTCGTCTCAACAAGATCTTTGACACTAGGTGATACTCAGAGTCTGATGATGGAGCTGGAAGGTGGTCACCGGTACCAATCAACCATGCAACTAAACCACTTCGTGTTTAGGCTCGTTTTATTCGTTTCAACAAGATCTTTGACACAAGATAGTACTCAGGGTCTGATGTTGGAGCCGGAAGGTGGTCACCGGTACCAATCAACCATGCAACTAAACCATTTCGTGTTTAGGCACGTTTTATTCATCTCAACAAGATCTTTGACACAAGGTAGTACTCAGGGTCTGATGATGGAGCGCGAAGGTGGCGACGGGTACCTGTCAATCATCATCAGCTCCATCATCAGACCCTGAGTAGTATCTTGTCTCAAACATCTTATTGCGAGGAATCAAACGAGCCCAAACACGAAGTGGTTCAGTTACATGGTAGACTGGTACCCGTGGCCACAGTCCAGCTCCATCATCAGACCCTGAGTACTAACTTGTGTCAAAGATCTTGTTGCGACGAATCGAACGAAGCCAAACACGAAGTGGTTTAGTTGCATGGTTGATTGGTACCGGTGACCACCTTCCGGATCCATCATCAGACCCTCAGTACTACCTTGTGTCAAAGATCTTGTTGCGACAAATCAAACGAGCCCAAACACGAAGTGGTTCAGTTACATGGTAGACTGGTACCCGTGGCCACAGTCCAGCTCCATCATCAGACCCTTGAGTACTAACTTGTGTCAAAGATTTTGTTGCGACGAATCGAACGAAGCCAAACACGAAGTGGTTTAGTTGCATGGTTGATTGGTACCGGTCACCACCTTCCGGATCCATCATCAGACCCTCAGTACTACCTTGTGTCAAAGATCTTGTTGCGACAAATCAAACGAGCCCAAACACGAAGTGGTTCAGTTACATGGTAGACTGGTACCCGTGGCCACCTTCCAGCTCCATCATCAGATCCTGAGTACTATCTTGTGTCTAAGGTCTTGTTGAGACGAATCAAACGAGCCTAAACACGAAGTGGTTTAGTTGCATGGTTGATTGGTACCGGTGACCACCTTCCGGCTCCAACATCAGACCCTGAGTACTATCTTGTGTCAAAGATCTTATAGAAACGAATAAAACGAGCCTAAACACGAAGTGGTTTAGTGGCATGGTTGATTGGTACCGGTGACCACCTGCCGGCTCCATCATCAGACCCTGAGTACTATCTTGTGTCAAAGATCTTGTTGAGACGAATCAAACGAGCCTAAACACGAAGTGGTTTAGTTGCATGGTTGATTGGTACCGGTGACCACCTTCCGGCTCCATCATCAGACCCTGAGTATTATCTTGTGCCAAAGATCTTGTTGAGACGAATCAAACGAGCCCAAACACGAAGTGGTTTAGTTGCATGGTTGATTGGTACCGGTGACCACCTTCCGGCTCCATCATCAGACCCTGAGTACTATCTTAAGTCAAAGATCTTGTTGAGCCGAATCAAACGAGCCCAAACACGAAGTGGTTTAGTTGCATGGTTGATTGGTACCGGTGACCACCTTCCGGCTCCATCATCAGACCCTGAGTACTACTTATCTTGTGTCAAAGATCTTGTTGAGATGAATAAAACGAGCCTAAACACGAAGTGGTTTAGTTGCATGGTTGATTGGTACCGGTGACCACCTTCCGGCTCCATCATCAGACCCTGAGTACTATCTTGAGTCAAATAAATACATATAGAATGTCAGGTCGTTTCAAATATTTTTAATCCTGTCCGTTAGTTTATTAAACTGTACCATTATAAATTATAATACTACAAAAACAGTGCTAGGATCAAAGTCTCTCGTTGCGGTTTACACGCACACAGTATAGCGTTTTACACGGCGCCCGCCGCACACAATGATAAAAAACCTCGTCGTCGCCGTTGAAAATGTGCGGAGCCGACCGACACACGTCCTGCCTCTACAAGCTCTGCCGCGGCACTGAGCTGGCGCAGCGCGCGTCATCGGTAATATAGAGTAGTTTTCAAAAAATTGCCAAAAAATTATAGTAGAATTTCATAAACACTTATGTATACCAACAGTATAAGCAAACGTTGCAGATTGCTTGAGTATGAAAATGACTTCGATATTAAGTAGATTTTCGTAGGAATTGACACTTGTTTCGGAGAGAAAATCGAGTTCGTTTTACTTTGATTTTCTCTTTCTCAAAGGTATGTAGGAAAAATATAGTTTGATATGCCTAAAGTACAGGGTATTAGTAATACCAAATAGCCAGGTTTAGCAGAGTAAAATTCTCAACATTTCCAAATAAGAGCTCGCCATTCAGTGCTTCACGGGGTTTTTCGGAAACGACCATCAGAAAAAAAATCATTACTAATTTAATAAGTCCTTTTTCTAATATTTACAACGATATTTATAAAGATAAGAAGACGCTTTTACTGGAACAAGTACTCATTGTTTCTAATAATGAGCGCAAAGTCCTGAATTTCGTCGACTAGTATCATCAATTTTGCATTATTTCGACTTTTCTTGTAAGAGCGCTCTTAATTAATACCTACTCATTAAGAATGCTAAAAAACCCAAATTTAAAAAGTTAATAATATTCTCGAATTCAACAGAACTACAGGTACATTTATTTTGACGCCGCAAGATATCAAGAAAAAAACGGTATATTTCACAATCACTACAAAATATCTCAAACCTGAAGGTTTTGTATGATGTTAATTTCCGCTACACTTCCGTTAATGTAGAGCTCTTTCACGGGCAAAGAAGGCTACGATAATACCCCAGTACGCGTAAAACAGACTACTTAACTTAGAACAACGACCAGCCACTAATGCACCTAACGTCCTTTATCCACTACTACACCGATAAACACTGCTACCATCCAATGACCTAAGTAACTATTCTGTTTAAGTATCCAGAGTCCACTTAAAGTGCACCAACAGAGTGACAGCTGAATAATTAATTTAACCTGCAATAGTGGAGGAATGAAGTGAAGTAGTTAAAAACATCATTAAGCACATTGTCGGAGGCGTTTAAGTCGGCTGAAGCGAAAGTTTTCACGTTAGGAATACTTGAAAAGTCCATTACACGCTCGGCGGCGCTGACGGCGACCTTACGACGTTGTTTGTAATTACGCAGACATGGGCCCGAGATTTCATTTAAACTTTGTTACATCTGACAGATCTTTTTGAAATTGTCGGCCATATAAATGGAAGAAACTCAGAGATTCAGAATACTGCGACGCAAGACGATTATCTTATAATTATAAAAGCTTTCATAGAGACGTAATCTTCTATCTATATATATATATATATATATATATATATATATATATATATATATATATATATATATATATATATATATATGCAAGTGTCCTGACTGACTGACTGACTGACTGGCTGATTCATCAACGCAGAGCCGAAACTACAAAAGATAGAAAGTTGAAATTTTCACACCAGATTACATTTATAAAGTGTACAAGAGATAAGAAACGATTTTGAGAAATTCAATCCCTAAGGGGGTTAAAAAGGGGATGAAAGTTTGTATGGGGTTCAACTTTTATTTTAAGCTAGGAATTTGAAACTTCGTAAAAAGATATATTATTAAAATACACGAAAACTAATTTCAGCGTTTTTGAAAATTCATCCCCTAAGGTGGTGGAAAAGGGGTTGAAAGTTTGTATGGATATCAAATATTTTTTCGAACGCGGGACTTGAAACTTTGTATTTGGGGATATTATTAAAAGACAGGAAAAGTAATTTCAGCGTTTTGTAAAATTCATCCCCTAACAGGGTTAAAAAGGGGTTGAAAGTTTGAATCCATTACAAATGCTTTGGAACTTCTTAGAAAGGCATAATAGCCGATTACAAAAAAAGTAATTGCAAGGTTTTTGGAAATTCAACCCCTAAGGGGGTTAAAAAGGGGATGAAATTTCGACATGGGGTGCAAATTTTATTTTAAGCTAGCAACTTGAAACTTTTCAAAAATGTATTAAATTAAAATACACGAAAACTAATTCCAGCTTTTTTGAAAATTCATCCCCTAAGGTGGTGAAAAGGGGGTTGAAAGTTTGTATGGATTAAAACATTTTTTCGAGCGCGGGACTTGAATCTTTGTATTTGGGGATATTATTAGAAGGCAAGAAAAGTAATTTCAGCGTTTTGTAAAATTTATCCCCTAAAAGGGTTAAAAGGGGGTTTAAAGTTTGAATCCATTACAAATGCTTTGAAACTTCTTAGAAAGACATAATAGCCGATTACGAAAAAAGTAATAGCAAGGTTTTTGGAAATTCAACCCCTAAGGGGATTAAAAAGGGGATAAAAGTTCGTCTTGGGATGCAAATTTTATTTTAAGCTAGGGACTTGAAACTATGCAAAAAGGTATTAAATTAAAAAACATGAAAACGAATTTAAGCATTTACTAAAATTCAACCCCCAAGGTGGTGAGAAAGGGGTTGAAAGTTTGTATGGAGATCAAATATTTTGTGAGTGCGGAACTTGAATCTTTGTATAAGGGCATATTATTAGAATACAAGAAAAGTAATTTCAGGGTTTTTAAAAATTCATTCCTTAAAAGGGTTAAAAGGGGGTTGAAAATTTGTATAGGGTCAAGTTTTATTTTAAGCTAGGAATATTTAATTTCGTAAAAACTTATTTCATTAAAAGAGAAGATAACTAATTTCAGCGTTTCTCTAAATTCATCCCTTAAGGTGGTGAAAAAGGGGATGAAAGTTTGTATGAAGGTCAAACATTTTTTTAAGTGCGGGACTTGAATCGTTGTATAAGAGCATATTATTAGAATGCAAGAAAAGTAACGCGGAAAAGTAGTCCACGCGGACGAAGTCGCGGGCAACAGCTAGTATTCTATACTGCCTCTTATATATCAAATTTGAACACACAATAGAATCTCAGCCCCACACAGATAACTACTCAACATCTTATTCATTTTTCTTATTTCAGGTCTTGTTTGAAAAACTTATACACCCATATGATTTTTCAAACGATAGCACGCACAGCACATTGTTACCTAGCAGTAACAATGTGTTATGCACAGTTATGCGCTGTTTATTCAAGCAAAACCATTTCCTCAGCGATTTTTCAGTCGCCAGAATGTTGCCACAAAGAATCTGTAGAAAATAAATCGAACAAAGTAGGTTTTATTTTATTCAAATGACAAATGCCAGTAAGTAAAGACTGCAATACAAAACATCGACACTGTCGCCCGCAATGCAGATGTGTTCACATAAAGCACGGCATAAAAGTGCATTTGCCTGTTACACCGCAAAATGTTACTATTACTTAGGTACTATAAAGTGGCGGCGGCATAAGCGAATTCCCATGCCTACACCATAGTTGTGTAGAGAATTAATAAGTTAGCAGTTCATGCATATTAAGGCCGGAGCGACAACCGCGGCTTTCCATATTCATATGCACATAGACAGTTCCAGAGGTTCGTGTAGCTAACCGACTTACGTATACCGAGCTAAGAATTAGTCTCCACGACTACATGTACAACGACTACATAGTTACGAGACAACGGTCCTCTTGCCACTGACGAAGTGCCGCAACGGTATAGAAATATTGGAACGGATTATGAAGTCGGAGATGTTGAACGAAAACTCCGGAACACATTAGCAGCCGGAATCACAATTCCCGCAGGGAAAGCCTCCTAATGTCCTATTCGCATACGCAGGGCGTCAAGCGCCATTACGTGGATTCTATACATGTCTAAATCATAATGCGTTCATGCTAAATAATTCAATTAATTTCATTTCGGTAAGTTCATTACGTGGGAATAACTTGAGTGTCGCGCGTAAGTTTCTTGCCAGGTAGTTGCCTCGCTAAATGTCTCGTAACGCAACGTGACCTGACTTCGTGGAACTTCGAAACTGTCATAACTGCGAGGAAATTCTTTTGTAATAGGTTTGCAGTGGTTGCACGCGACACCTTATGCCTTGGAAACTTTTATTGTATGATATCGTGTCACAATAAGTAGGTGGAAATTTTAACGAGCTATTATTACTATTCAAATACCTATAACAAGAATTTCATATTATTATAAGTTTTGTCAGGTACCTAAATAGCCAAAGAGAATGAATACCTAATTACCTAGACAAAGTTAAATAAGAGGATTCATGTCCGTGAAAGACAATTTGTCTCCTTTGATTATAAGTCATACTTTAGTAATAAGCTCTAACATAATAACGTAGAGACGAAATACCTAAAGAAAATTAGTTACCTACCTATTTTCCAAAGATACCTGACGAAATTGAAATCACTTAAATAACTCCTGTCAACTCAGAGCTTCGGAATCTAGACTAATAATTCTTTCATGGCGGACTAAGAAATTCTTCTTGTAAGTAAAGTTGAATAGGTATTTGGTATAATAAATCACATTTTCGGTAATATATTCCAACGGTACTGGTAATAAATTTCGGAGTACCTAAACATCGTGAATAGGTTTTATTAAGGTAAAGGTACAGCCAAACGACTAAAAAAATTGGTCCCAATTAAAATTTATATGGAATAAGTGGTGCTGTAGCGGCGGCCGATAAAAATCTAGCCATAATTGCTAAGCCTAGAATTGCCTGAGCGCTTCAACATCGAGAATTCTATGCGCCCGCGTGTTTTACAGCGAATTTCACATGGCACGCCAAAAAAGAAGCAACGATGAACGAACAACTGTCGGAGTGGTTGGCACACGTGCCTACATGCATATTATAAATACTAGAATATAGGCGCGTGAAACCGATAACAATGAATCTGTGTGGACTGTCATGTGGACCTCCCGTTTTCCACTTTCACTTTATTTTCAAGAAACACTATAGAGTATCCATAGTTTAAAAGATCACATTTTAGCAGCAAGATTAACAGGGTTAGGTATATGTAATAAAAATTCCTTCTTCCGTAACAGCAATATATTTCCTGATCACAATATTCCGTTACAGTTCAATCTCCAATCACCTTACTTCACAATCGTCCTCCCTTCACCTCTGCCCGTAACCGAATGCCCGTTAACCGCCATGCCAGTTGTCTTTTATTCTTTCTTCCAACTACCTTCTATTTACAAAGGTCAACTATCAATCACGTTACTTTTAAATTTATTAAATTATAGATTACCAATGATTATTCAACTCTTTATTTCATTAAATCTGTTTCTAATAATTAGTAATTTTAATGAATCTTACACTCGCCCATCCTGACATTGTGCATGTCCTCATGCACAGTCATACTAATCGCGTCTGTCATCTAATCTTACACTCGGCATGTCAAATCATCGGGCATTCAGTAAGAAAATTATTAATCCTTCATTACCCATTTAATACAATTTCTTTGTCTGTCTATATACATTTTTCTTATTATTTATAGAATTAATCTATATCTTTTAAGTTTCTATTCAATAATTATACAACAATATACAATATTTTTTATGCATCAATACATATAAAGTACATTACTTAACATATTCGATTGCTATGTTTTTTTTTTTTCACTCATTATTTCTCGTCTTTTTTTTTTGATTCCGTTTGTTTTTTTTTTATCACTCTCATGACACAAACGTGTCTCACAACATACCATTTTTTAAATCAAATTTTACGTGTAGCACATTATTTCTCTTGTTTTTTGAATCCATTTTTATTTTTTTAATGTGCTACTTACTGAATCACTCTCATCACACAAACGTGTCTCATCACAACATAACATTCTCTATTTCCGTCTTTTTTTTTCATCCAATAATCCAATAATTTAATAATCCAATAATCCAATAATCCAATAATCCAATAATCCAATAATCCAATAATCCAATAATCCAATAATCCAATAGTCCAATAGTCCAATAGTCCAATAGTCCAATAGTCCAATAGTCCAATAGTCCAATAGTCCAATAGTCCAATAGTCCAATAGTCCAATAGTCCAATAGTCCAATAGTCCAATAGTCCAATAGTCCAATAGTCCAATAGTCCAATAGTCCAATAGTCCAATAGTCCAATAGTCCAATAGTCCAATAGTCCAATAGTCCAATAGTCCAATAGTCCAATAGTCCAATAGTCCAATAGTCCAATAGTCCAATAGTCCAATAGTCCAATAGTCCAATAGTCCAATAATCCAATAATCCAATAATCCAATAATCCAATAACTAAACTCAATAATCCAATAACTCAACTCAATAATCCAATAACTCAACTCAATAATCCAATAACTCAACTAAATAATCCAATAACTCAACTCAATAATCCAATAACTCAACTCAATAATCCAATAACTCAACTCAATAATCCAATAACTCAACTCAATAATCCAATAACTCAACTCAATAATCCAATAACTCAACTCAATAATCCAATAACTCAACTCAATAATCCAATAACTCAACTCAATAATCCAATAACTCAACTCAATAATCCAATAACTCAACTCAATAATCCAATAACTCAACTCAATAATCCAATAACTCAACTCAATAATCCAATAACTCAACTCAATAATCCAATAACTCAACTCAATAATCCAATAACTCAACTCAATAATCCAATAACTCAACTCAATAATCCAATAACTCAACTCAATAATCCAAGAATTTAACTCAATAATCCATGAAATCAACTCAATAATCCATGAAATCAACTCAATAATCCAATAAACACTACTCAATAATCCAATACTCTACTCAATAATCCAATACTCTACTCAATAATCCAATAAACTCATCTCAATAATCCAATAAACTCATCTCAATAATCCAAAAAACTCATCTCAATAATCCAAAAAACTCAACTCAATAATCCAATAAACTCAACTCAATAATCCAATAAACTCAACGCAATAATCCAATAAACTCAACTCAATAATCCAATAAACTCAACTCAATAATCCAATAACTCGATAATCCAATAACTCGATAATCCAATAACTCGATAATCCAATAACTCGATAATCCAATAACTCGATAATCCAATAACTCGATAATCCAATAACTCGATAATCCAATAACTCGATAAACCGATAATTCGATAAACCGATAACTCGATAATCCGATAACTCTATAATCCGATAACTCTATAATCCGATAACTCTATAATCCGATAACTCTATAATCCGATAACTCTATAATCCGATAACTCTATAATCCGATAACTCTATAATCCGATAACTCTATAATCCGATAACTCTATAATCCGATAACTCTATAATCCGATAACTATAATCCAATAACTCTATAATCCAATAACTCTATAATCCAATAACTCTATAATCCAATAACTCTATAATCCAATAACTCTATAATCCAATAACTCTATAATCCAATAACTCTATAATCCAATAACTCTATAATCCAATAACTCTATAATCCAATAACTCTATAATCCAATAACTCTATAATCCAATAACTCTATAATCCAATAACTCTATAATCCAATAACTCTATAATCCAATAACTCTATAATCCAATAACTCTATAATCCAATAACTCTATAATCCAATAACTCTATAATCCAATAACTCTATAATCCAATAACTCTATAATCCAATAACTCTATAATCCAATAACTCAATAATCCAATAACTCTATAATCCAATAACTCTATAATCCAATAACTCTATAATCCAATAACTCTATAATCCAATAACTCTATAATCCAATAACTCTATAATCCAATAACTCTATAATCCAATAACTCTATAATCCAATAACTCTATAATCCAATAACTCTATAATCCAATAACTCTATAATCCAATAACTCTATAATCCAATAACTCTATAATCCAATAACTCTATAATCCAATAACTCTATAATCCAATAACTCTATAATCCAATAACTCTATAATCCAATAACTCTATAATCCAATAACTCTATAATCCAATAACTCTATAATCCAATAACTCTATAATCCAATAACTCTATAATCCAATAACTCTATAATCCAATAACTCTATAATCCAATAACTCTATAATCCAATAACTCTATAATCCAATAACTCTATAATCCAATAACTCTATAATCCAATAACTCTATAATCCAATAACTCTATAATCCAATAACTCTATAATCCAATAACTCAATAATCCAATAACTCTATAATCCAATAACTCTATAATACAATAACTCAATAATCCAATAACTCAATAATCCAATAACTCAATAATTCATTAACTGATTAATCCAGTAATCCAGTACCTGATCAATCCAGTAACTGATCAATCCAGTAACTGACCAATCCAGTAACTGATCAATCCAGTAACTGATCAATCCAGTATGTACTAAATAATCCAGCAATTTTATAATTCGATAATATTATACTTATCATCATATGTAGATATTATCATCATATCGTTATATTACTTGCCACTTAAAGCGTCAGTTGCACCAACCACAATTGACGAATTAATCAACAGCAATCAGCAGAGCTTTGCTTGCTACAATAACCAAGCTAAAATCTTTAAAATGCAACGAACTTCTTAAAACCAAGGATACTGAAAGCGAATCAATACACGGTTATAATGAATTCTTTACTAGTGTAGGCCCAACCTTGGTTATTCAATCAACACCAGCCAAAATGATCCCGCCAACATTATAAGATTTATAAGATTGAAAAAAAATTCCCGTCAGTTTCTCTTATTATTCTAATAATAATTAGAAAATTGTAGATTTCCCGGATACGCGGAACTGTCCTGTTAGGCCGCACACGTGTGTTAGGGTTAAAGAACAAGTCGGTAATTTTAACCAAACAACTTTACATATACTTGGACTAACTTTGTTTCTAATTTACATTAACGACTTGACTTTCTTGGATCTGACCAATGCAGACGTTGTGCTACGCAGATGACACGGCAATACTATTTCACGGTGCTTCCTGGGATGCAGTAAGCGCCTTCACAGAAAGCGGTCTAGCTTTGGTGACGAACAGGCTTCAATACAATTTGTAACTCTAAACGCAGACTAAACGAGATATGTGTGCGTGTATAAAACAGCTGCTTCCGCCTCGTGGTCTCTAAATGTGGCAAAAGTTTATTCATATATTAGTTACCACTGGTACCTACCAGACGTCATGTAATTGTAAAACAATAGAAAAACTTCGTCTATAAAGTACTTAGGTGTTATTCTGGATGAGCAGACTGACAACCGACAGAGGAAGATGAGAAACTCAACTTTACAGCGTACATTCAAACCACAGTTAAATAGTGTCAGGAAATAACCTAACACTCATTTAAATATCTTCGAAATATCATGGATATACCACAGCGCCAATCAACCTATATTGCCCTAGCTCAACCCATTATTACGTAGGTAGGTACTAATATCGGTGTATAGCGTATAGCGCATCGATCGTTATTGTTTTTTTTTTTTTTTTTTTTTAATATACTAAATTATGAACAAATACTGAAGAAACGTAACTTAGTCTTTCCTTTACCAGCGTTAACGTCACATTTTGCCAAAAGAGGAAACAACCAAGATCAAAACTTATAAATTAGGCTAACGAGCCCCATACAACTAACTTGAGCGAACTACAGGACACCACAGCATTGCCTGGACAACGATTCCACCCCCATAATCTGTGAACCCGTACCTCGAGACAATTTTCGTCAATAGAAATAACTTTAAGGTACTGTACCAAAATATTCGCAGTTTAAGCAATAAACGACATCTATTAAAATCTACAACTGAAGACGACAAAGATATACAAGCCATCCGTTCCTGTCCTGTGCGGCTTCCACGTGAAAGCGATCCTGGCCGTGTTGTCCTTCCGTGTTGATCTTCGAAGCCACCTCTCATTGCCTCGGCCGTGTCTGCCGCTGCTGCGGCTTCGCCGGTTGCGACTCCGTCTGTTGTTCCTCGGGGACTGGCGGCGGTTGCGACTTCGGCTTCGACGTTCTTGTCCATCATCAGATTTCGATTTTCGGTCACGCTCAGGAGTTTTCAAGCGCCGCCTGGATGTTTTTTCCTCATGGTCCATAGTCTGGAACTCGAAAACAACACCAGCAATGGAAGAGTTCTAAATCTTTGGATTGTTAATAGTAGACAAATATAAATTGTTCTTATTAAGCTAAATTCAACTGTTTTATTTATTTATTTAATTTACGTTACTGCTTCCGGGGTAGAATGCGGGACGTTTAAAACAGATCTTAAATCCAAAACAGATCCGTATCCCGGTACGGATCCGGAACACAGGCTTTTCGAAACGAGAGAATTCTAAAACTGGTACAGAAACGGAATCTAGAACAAATTTGGGATCCGGCACTGATCCGATACCAATCCGGCACGCGTCCGGTTCAGATCCGGCACGAATCCGGCAAATGATATACATGCGGTATTAATCCGGCACAGATCCGGTACCAATCCGGCACGGATCCGGCACCAGTCCGGGACGGATCCGGCACGAATCCGGCATGGATCCGGAACTCATCCGGCACAAATCAGGTATGCATCCGGCACGGTTCCAGTATCCGGCACGGACCCAAATCCAGGAACGCGAGATGGATCCGATATTCGAAACGGGATCCGGAATACGAAACGGGCCGCGTAGCCAAGATGCCAATCGCTTACGCTCCGTAGCGATCGGAACGCAACTGTCACTGTCGCGCTAATATGGAAGAGTGATATAGATACATAATGCTTTTCGTTGTCGAAGCGACAGCGATTGTAACTCCGGCTAGGTCGGCGGGTCGGTAACTACCAGTAAAAGTATCGTTCCTACTTATTTACAGTCTGAGTAGTTTATAATTTCGAAAACACTTAACCCCGCTATATAATACTGACGTATTGATAAGTAATATATTGAAAATATGGTAAAAGTTGTAACCAAATAAGCGGTACATACATAGACTAAAATAATCCGATCTACACCTGTAAATAATCATAAAGGTATCCGAACTATTCAAAATAAAACGGTGTTCCAAAGGTTTCACGCTACCCGCGATGTAATGAATGCTTTAATTATATTATGGATAGTCATTACAGCAAACACTAAAAAAACCTAAGTGTTGGTCTTGAAGAGAAAACTTGCAGTATAATGCTCTCGAGTGAACGACTAGGCCGAAATGGGTTTACCCAATTATTTTGTTCTTGATAAAATTAACGGTGTCTTTGTTTCTAAGCGCCCGTTAAACATAAACTTCCTAACATAGGATATACGAAATGATAATTAATTTCAACTAAACAACAACCAATATAAGTGTTACTAATATATGTATAGGTATATAATTATAATAATTTTACACCACTAGGTTACTATTGTAACAACTTAATTGGGCAATTAAGATTTAACTCAATCAGTTCTAATATTAATACCTACATAATATAATACATTCAGGAATACCATACTGACTTGTAGGTACTTACCACTTCTGATCTGTAATAAAAATTCCTTCTTCCGTAACAGCAATATATTTCCTGATCACAATATTCCGTTACAGTTCAATCTCCAATCACCTTACTTCACAATCGTCCTCCCTTCACCTCTGCCCGTAACCGAATGCCCGTTAACCGCCATGCCAGTTGTCTTTTATTCTTTCTTCCAACTACCTTCTATTTACAAAGGTCAACTATCAATCACGTTACTTTTAAATTTATTAAATTATAGATTACCAATGATTATTCAACTCTTTATTTCATTAAATCTGTTTCTAATAATTAGTAATTTTAATGAATCTTACATATATATGTGTTTAATCATAATAAAATAATTCCGTCTTCAGATTGTACGGAGGTTAAAAACAGGGTGGGTTAAAAACGAATGGCCAAAAATCTGTGTTACTAATTGTTTTCAGGGTGTTCATAATTGTGTGTAGGTAACTTTAGGTAGGTATGTTTACAACCACGGTTTAGAAAATATAAAAATGTTATAGTTCGTTGCTTTTAGCATTCGAAAAAGACTACGCGATCTTGACGTGTCTTTAATTGAAAAACGCTTTTTTCAAACCAGTAACTATTACTTGTGAAAGCAAAAGAATGTAAATAATTGTATATAATTCATAAATACATACCTATTTGCCGTAACTTATTTTTCAAAAGTGTTTTTCAATAAAAACACACGTCAAGATTGTTAACCTTTTTTCTAAAAAAACGAACTATACCTAGGTGTATTAAAAGTGTAATATTAGTGTCGTGTAGGTAGTAGGTACCCAATAAAACCATAATAATTAATTAATTAAGCTGTGTTAATGTCACACATATCTAGGTACTCTTCGATTCTAGGGACAGTTAGATTTAGTAAGTATTTTAAACTATGTACCTGGAAACTTAAGATTTTAATCAATAAATTAATTTTACAATTCCAGTGCCTTGCGTCATTAGAATGATGGATGGATTCCGTCCTAATTACGACAGATGACGTCACTCAACGAAATTTGAACGGGAAATTGAAACGGCACTGTCGTTCTACAATTGAGTAATCAATCTACCGACTGTTCGTAATTCTGAATCGACGGATACATTCTAGTTTGGTTTAGAACGCTCGCTGGATACATCGGTGCAGGCGAGTTTGCTTAGCGGCACGGTAGTGGAAGCTAAATTGTGTCGTAAAGAGGGTTAGGTGTAAAGTGAATTAGTGCCCCAGTTGGCGAGGTCCAGCGGCTCGGCTAAGTACCTAATCGTTTTTCCTCTGAACTGGGTTTAAATTGTGGACGTTGATTTACAACCGTTCGCGATCTAATATGGAAATTATGGTGTACTTTTGAATAAAAGGTAAGAAAATACAACACAAAGAAATTGGACAAATACAATCAAAAATCAAGACGATCAAATTGCACATTCATCTTTTATATTAAAATTCTTTTAGTGATATGTGATATGAAAGTACGATTTTTTTTCACGACTGCCTACAAAAAGGAGTGTTCTGAGTTTATTGCGATCGATACATAACATTTTTAATTAAAAATTAATATTCATCATTATGGTGCCACCACTTAGTGGTAGATACAGTCGAGTTAAAAAATATGTATACATTTCTTTACCTTAATCCAAGGCAATAAGAGGAAAACTTTTAGTACACATACCTCTTTATGAACTCTAACTATACAATTATACAATTTTAACAAGGGTCAAGGAGAGTCCTAGCTACAAGTACCCTACTTAAAAAACAATTCAGTTATATACGATCCGAGACCATCATCGTAACTGGAGATCTCCTTCACTCAAACAATATCTGCAGTATGTAGGTAGGTATGTAGTACTCCCAATACCGAGTTCTGAGATGTGCACGTTCTAGGTACTTATACGTACCTATAGGTGATGCCGATTCAATTAAGGCTGTCTAGGCGATTGATCCCGGCCGCAGTCAGCCTTGCCTGCATTAATTTTGCTTTGAGACCAATAAGGGTGTTTGTAAACAAACATGCTTTGTAACATGGTGGTCGACGCACAAACAACCGCGTCTTGTTATTGCTCTGGTCGAGTCTGGATTTGTTGGGAATGATGGGAGGCTTTCTGGAGAACTCTGGGACATGTCTGTACAAAGACTCATGTTGTCATCAAAGATCTGCCGGCCTAGCCAAGGTTACAATCGCTATCGCTTCGACTTCGAAAAGCTTTTTATGTCTCTCTAATCACTCTTCCATATTAGTGCGACAGTGACAGTTGCATTTCGATCGCTACGGAGCGTAAGCGATTGGTATCTTGGCTACGCGGCCTGAGTAGAAATTATTTTATTATTAGTAGGTACGTATGTACCATTTTGGGTCCTAGTTAAATTTTACCTGCGTAATAATTATGCAGATAGTTTCAACGAAGCTTTGGATATTACGGGGTCATCACCACTAGGAAGCTAAAATATTTCCTACCTATTAACGGCAATAGTGGATGGATCAATCGCCCGGAGCCGCAAAACCGCGGCGCCCAACTTTCTTAATTAACCCGTTATTGTAGCAACACTTTCCTGGCAACACTCGGCCCGACAAGAATGCTAATAAAGTACACGCTTTACTAGTAGAGCTTCTTAAACATACAAGTTTCTTTATCAAACTACACAACGGGACTTAATCGCGTATTTAAGTTTTAAGATTTACCTCCGACGTTTCGAGGACGGCGTTGTCCCCGTAGTCTCGGAGAAGACTGGCTCAAGTTGAAATCAACATCTTCTAGCCGCGCGAGTTTTTCGAACTACCCGCACTTGGTCTTGTTTATCAGTTTGAACATTTTGCGCACTAGGGATGTTACTCTGTCGACACACAACACTAACGATGTTCGATTTATCGACTGTCGATATTCGTTTCCGCTTACATTTGCTAATGACTGGATTCCATGTGGATGAGACCTTAAAACCCTCGTCCCGATTAAAATTGCAATGTTTTTTGATTTCAATGGCTTCCCGCACTTTTCTACTGTAGAAATGGCGATCCGTGGAAAGGATTTTAGGGGTATGCAGCTCAATCCAGTGGTTTGGTCCTGACTCCAGCATATGCTCAGCCACGGCAGACTTGTTCACCTGACGATTTTTGACAGGTGCGATATGTTCCTTAACTCTTTCTGCAATGGTGCGCTTAGTTTCTCCGATATAGGAACTACCACAACTGCTATCTATTTTATAAACGCCAGGTGACTGGAATGGAATAACGTCCTTCGGTGACCTTAGGCTCCCTGCAACTTTGGATAAAGGAGTGTACACTGTCTTTATAGAGTACTTTCCAAGTACTGTGCCAACTTTATCCGTTACCCCTTTTACATACGGCAAAAATCGGTGGTTACCTCGCTAATAAACAGAGCACATAATTTGTGTGACCCTGAATATTTAAAGAGTGAGATGTCACATATTCAGGAGGTACTAAGGAGGAACGGGTACAAGGTAAAAAAGTGGCAACCCAGACGAAAGGCAAGAGGGAAACGTCCTGATGTCTCCAGCATCAGGACGTTTCCCTCTTGCCTTTCGTCTGGGTTGCCACTTTTTTACCTTGTACCCGTTCCTCCTTAGTACCTCCTGAATATGTGACATCTCACTCTTTAATTATTCAGGGTCACACAAATTATGTGCTCTGTTTATTAGCGAGGTAACCACCGATTTTTGCCGTATGTAAAAGGGGGTAACGGATAAAGTTGGCACAGTACTTGGAAAGTACTCTATAAAGACAGTGTACACTCCTTTATCCAAAGTTGCAGGGAGCCTAAGGTCACCGAAGGACGTTATTCCATTCCAGTCACCTGGCGTTTATAAAATAGATAGCAGTTGTGGTAGTTCCTATATCGGAGAAACTAAGCGCACCATTGCAGAAAGAGTTAAGGAACATATCGCACCTGTCAAAAATCGTCAGGTGAACAAGTCTGCCGTGGCTGAGCATATGCTGGAGTCAGGACCAAACCACTGGATTGAGCTGCATACCCCTAAAATCCTTTCCACGGATCGCCATTTCTACAGTAGAAAAGTGCGGGAAGCCATTGAAATCAAAAAACATTGCAATTTTAATCGGGACGAGGGTTTTAAGGTCTCATCCACATGGAATCCAGTCATTAGCAAATGTAAGCGGAAACGAATATCGACAGTCGATAAATCGAACATCGTTAGTGTTGTGTGTCGACAGAGTAACATCCCTAGTGCGCAAAATGTTCAAACTGATAAACAAGACCAAGTGCGGGTAGTTCGAAAAACTCGCGCGGCTAGAAGATGTTGATGTCAACTTGAGCCAGTCTTCTCCGAGACTACGGGGACAACGCCGTCCTCGAAACGTCGGAGGTAAATCTTAAAACTTAAATACGCGATTAAGTCCCGTTGTGTAGTTTGATAAAGAAACTTGTATGTTTAAGAAGCTCTACTAGTAAAGCGTGTACTTTATTAGCATTCTTGTCGGGCCGAGTGTTGCCAGGAAAGTGTTGCTACAATAACGGGTTAATTAAGAAAGTTGGGCGCCGCGGTTTTGCGGCTCCGGGCGATTGATCCATCCACTATTGCCGTTAATAGGTAGGAAATATTTTAGCTTCCTAGTGGTGATGACCCCGTAATATCCAAAGCTTCGTTGAAACTATCTGCATAATTATTACGCAGGTAAAATTTAACTAGGACCCAAAATGGTACATACGTACCTACTAATAATAAAATAATTTCTACTCAGGCCGCGTAGCCAAGATACCAATCGCTTACGCTCCGTAGCGATCGAAATGCAACTGTCACTGTCGCACTAATATGGAAGAGTGATTAGAGAGACATAAAAAGCTTTTCGAAGTCGAAGCGATAGCGATTGTAACCTTGGCTAGGCCGGCAGATCTTTGATGACAACATGAGTCTTTGTACAGACATGTCCCAGAGTTCTCCAGAAAGCCTCCCATCATTCCCAACAAATCCAGACTCGACCAGAGCAATAACAAGACGCGGTTGTTTGTGCGTCGACCACCATGTTACAAAGCATGTTTGTTTACAAACACCCTTATTGGTCTCAAAGCAAAATTAATGCAGGCAAGGCTGACTGCGGCCGGGATCAATCGCCTAGACAGCCTTAATTGAATCGGCATCACCTATAGGTACGTATAAGTACCTAGAACGTGCACATCTCAGAACTCGGTATTGGGAGTACTACATACCTACCTACATACTGCAGATATTGTTTGAGTGAAGGAGATCTCCAGTTACGATGATGGTCTCGGATCGTATATAACTGAATTGTTTTTTAAGTAGGGTACTTGTAGCTAGGACTCTCCTTGACCCTTGTTAAAATTGTATAATTGTATAGTTAGAGTTCATAAAGAGGTATGTGTACTAAAAGTTTTCCTCTTATTGCCTTGGATTAAGGTAAAGAAATGTATACATATTTTTTAACTCGACTGTATCTACCACTAAGTGGTGGCACCATAATGATGAATATTAATTTTTAATTAAAAATGTTATGTATCGATCGCAATAAACTCAGAACACTCCTTTTTGTAGGCAGTCGTGAAAAAAAATCGTACTTTCATATCACATATCACTAAAAGAATTTTAATATAAAAGATGAATGTGCAATTTGATCGTCTTGATTTTTGATTGTATTTGTCCAATTTCTTTGTGTTGTATTTTCTTACCTTTTATTCAAAAGTACACCATAATTTCCATATTAGATCGCGAACGGTTGTAAATCAACGTCCACAATTTAAACCCAGTTCAGAGGAAAAACGATTAGGTACTTAGCCGAGCCGCTGGACCTCGCCAACTGGGGCACTAATTCACTTTACACCTAACCCTCTTTACGACACAATTTAGCTTCCACTACCGTGCCGCTAAGCAAACTCGCCTGCACCGATGTATCCAGCGAGCGTTCTAAACCAAACTAGAATGTATCCGTCGATTCAGAATTACGAACAGTCGGTAGATTGATTACTCAATTGTAGAACGACAGTGCCGTTTCAATTTCCCGTTCAAATTTCGTTGAGTGACGTCATCTGTCGTAATTAGGACGGAATCCATCCATCATTCTAATGACGCAAGGCACTGGAATTGTAAAATTAATTTATTGATTAAAATCTTAAGTTTCCAGGTACATAGTTTAAAATACTTACTAAATCTAACTGTCCCTAGAATCGAAGAGTACCTAGATATGTGTGACATTAACACAGCTTAATTAATTAATTATTATGGTTTTATTGGGTACCTACTACCTACACGACACTAATATTACACTTTTAATACACCTAGGTATAGTTCGTTTTTTTAGAAAAAAGGTTAACAATCTTGACGTGTGTTTTTATTGAAAAACACTTTTGAAAAATAAGTTACGGCAAATAGGTATGTATTTATGAATTATATACAATTATTTACATTCTTTTGCTTTCACAAGTAATAGTTACTGGTTTGAAAAAAGCGTTTTTCAATTAAAGACACGTCAAGATCGCGTAGTCTTTTTCGAATGCTAAAAGCAACGAACTATAACATTTTTATATTTTCTAAACCGTGTTTGTAAACATACCTACCTAAAGTTACCTACACACAATTATGAACACCCTGAAAACAATTAGTAACACAGATTTTTGGCCATTCGTTTTTAACCCACCCTGTTTTTAACCTCCGTACAATCTGAAGACGGAATTATTTTATTATGATTAAACACATATATATGTAAGATTCATTAAAATTACTAATTATTAGAAACAGATTTAATGAAATAAAGAGTTGAATAATCATTGGTAATCTATAATTTAATAAATTTAAAAGTAACGTGATTGATAGTTGACCTTTGTAAATAGAAGGTAGTTGGAAGAAAGAATAAAAGACAACTGGCATGGCGGTTAACGGGCATTCGGTTACGGGCAGAGGTGAAGGGAGGACGATTGTGAAGTAAGGTGATTGGAGATTGAACTGTAACGGAATATTGTGATCAGGAAATATATTGCTGTTACGGAAGAAGGAATTTTTATTACAGATCAGAAGTGGTAAGTACCTACAAGTCAGTATGGTATTCCTGAATGTATTATATTATGTAGGTATTAATATTAGAACTGATTGAGTTAAATCTTAATTGCCCAATTAAGTTGTTACAATAGTAACCTAGTGGTGTAAAATTATTATAATTATATACCTATACATATATTAGTAACACTTATATTGGTTGTTGTTTAGTTGAAATTAATTATCATTTCGTATATCCTATGTTAGGAAGTTTATGTTTAACGGGCGCTTAGAAACAAAGACACCGTTAATTTTATCAAGAACAAAATAATTGGGTAAACCCATTTCGGCCTAGTCGTTCACTCGAGAGCATTATACTGCAAGTTTTCTCTTCAAGACCAACACTTAGGTTTTTTTAGTGTTTGCTGTAATGACTATCCATAATATAATTAAAGCATTCATTACATCGCGGGTAGCGTGAAACCTTTGGAACACCGTTTTATTTTGAATAGTTCGGATACCTTTATGATTATTTACAGGTGTAGATCGGATTATTTTAGTCTATGTATGTACCGCTTATTTGGTTACAACTTTTACCATATTTTCAATATATTACTTATCAATACGTCAGTATTATATAGCGGGGTTAAGTGTTTTCGAAATTATAAACTACTCAGACTGTAAATAAGTAGGAACGATACTTTTACTGGTAGTTACCGACCCGCCGACCTAGCCGGAGTTACAATCGCTGTCGCTTCGACAACGAAAAGCATTATGTATCTATTAGTACGTTGCTTCTGGAAAAAAATATATGGAAAACTTGGCATAATTAATAGAAGACTTTTTTCAATTGGGATATGTACGTTATGGACCGAAATTATTTTTCATCAACCCTCCCTAACCCTCCCCCCTCTGCGTCACCCCCCCACACCCCCGCAAAGGGCCCGAAACGCGGTTTTTCTAAATTTTTAAGAAAACCGTTCAAGATATAGAAAAAGTGTGTAGGAACGAAGTGATCCTTAGTAAATTTGCTATTTATCTCTTATACACACTATAGTGCTATCACTTATAGTTTTTGTGAAATCTGTCACCATATATGCAACTTTTTTAGAATTTACGTTTTTTTTCTTTTGTAAGATAACTTTTCTCAAAATATACTTACGATATCGCCAAATTTTGTTTAATTTAAATTAATAGTTAATATGTTCTTTAAAATGGTGTATTATTTATTATTAAACTCCTTCATTTGACGATGCTATGCCATTTTGAAAATACATCGTCTTTAAACATTTTTAAGCTCACCGAACATCGTTACTATTAACCACTTGACTGTGAAACAGACCGCACGGTCGCGTTTTTATAGCTTGCCTCACATAGAAAGGTAGGTAGGTTATTTGTTGCCCACCATAACCCATACTAAATGTATGGTGGGGAACAAACAAAAAGTGAGACTGTGACAAGGACAAGCAATAGTACCGCTTTCTTGCTACTCCTACTGAAAGTTCTATGAGAGTATCTCGTTCGGTCATTTGGCCCCTTCCCCGTTTCCTCTCTATTATTGTACCTCTATGTTGCCTCACCGTGCCTGTCACGCTCTAACAAGTATGTAAGTGCGAATGGGACGCGCATAGTGATAGGCGATAAAATTGGAACCGTGCTGCGCCCGCTGACCGAATTTTATACAACACAAACGAGGGTGAACCCACGATTTTTGACCACCACACACATGAAAAGTTCATCATCTTCTTCGCGTTGTTCCCGGCATTTTGCCACGGCTCATGGGAGCCTGGGGTCCGCTAGCAACTAATCCCATGATTTGACGTAGACACTAGTTTTTACGAAAGCGACTGCCATCTGACCTTCCAACCCAGAGGGGAAACTAGGCCTTACTGGGATTAGTCCGGTTTCCTCACGATGTTTTCCTTCACCGAAAAGCGACAACTAACGCGAGGAAGAAGATGTGTGTGGTGATCAAAAATCGTGGGTTCACCCTCGGTTGTGCTGTACCTATAATTTTCGGTCAGGATCCGTTTCATATACAGACAAGTGGTTAATAACGATATTAGCTGACATTAAAAATATTTGAAGGCGATGTATTTTAAAAATGGCATAGCATCGTCAAATGAAGTAGTTTAATAATAAATAACATATAGTTACATACATATAATCACGCCTATTTCCCGGAGGAGTAGGCAGAGACCACGGATTTCCACTTGCTATGATCCTGACATACCTCTTTCGCATCCTTCACTTTCATTACATTCCTCATACACGCTCGCCGGTTTAGGGTGTTCTTGACCTGGCCTTTCTTCAGGATTTCCCCGATCTGATCAGAGAAATATTTAGTCACTACATCTACATTCAGTCCACACTTTTCCCTTATCATACTGTTCCTAATCCTATCTTGCAGTCTCACACCACACACACTTCTCAGCGCTCTCATTTCCACTGCATTCACTTGGCTCTGATGCCTCTTCTGCCATACCCAACTTTCGCTACCATACATAAGTGTAGGCAACAACACCCCTCTATGAACAGCCAACCGTGCTTTTTGCGACAGCTTCTGGCTGCTCATAAAAGCGTTAAGTGCCCCATTCACACGATTTCCAGCATTTACTCTCCTTTCAATGTCTTTATAATGCTTACCGTCCCACAAACACAAACTGTTTCAATAAATAATACCCATTTTAAATAACTATTTACTTAATAAAAAAAACCGGTCAAGTGCGAGTTGAACTCGCGTTCTAAGGGTTCCGTACATAAGTCCGACTCACGCTTGACTGCACATTTCTAAAAGGTTTTCCTATTATCTATAGGTAAAGTACTATCATGTGTATTGTTTTCAAAATTTTAGGCCCAGTATTTTTAGAGATAAGGGGGGGGGGGGGGGGAATGGTCGGACAGACAGACAGACGCACGAGTGATCTTATAAGGGTTCCGTTTTTTCCTTTTGAGGTACGGAGCTCTAAAAACGTGGATGATATCGTAAGTGTTATTTGAGTGTTATTAAAAATAACACTGAAAATGCTAAAAATAGCATCTTCCGTGACGTATTGCGCAAAAACTATAAGCGATAGCAATATAGTGTGTATGAGAGATTAATAGAAAATTTAATAAGGATCACTTCGTTCCTACACTCTTTTTCTGTATCTTGAACGGTTTTCTTAAAAATTTAGAAAAACTGGGTTTTGGACCCTTTGCGGGTGTGTGGGGGGGGTGACGCAGAGGGGGGAGGGGAGGGGAGGGTTGATGAAAAATAACTTCGGTCGTCAACGTACATATCCCAATTAAAAAAAGTCTTCTATTAATTATGCCGTAATTTTAGCTAATTTCACTTAACTATATATCACTCTTCCATATTAGCGCGACAGTGACAGTTGCGTTCCGATCGCTACGGAGCGTAAGCGATTGGCATCTTGGCTACGCGGCCCGTTTCGTATTCCGGATCCCGTTTCGAATATCGGATCCATCTCGCGTTCCTGGATTTGGGTCCGTGCCGGATACTGGAACCGTGCCGGATGCATACCTGATTTGTGCCGGATGAGTTCCGGATCCATGCCGGATTCGTGCCGGATCCGTCCCGGACTGGTGCCGGATCCGTGCCGGATTGGTACCGGATCTGTGCCGGATTAATACCGCATGTATATCATTTGCCGGATTCGTGCCGGATCTGAACCGGACGCGTGCCGGATTGGTATCGGATCAGTGCCGGATCCCAAATTTGTTCTAGATTCCGTTTCTGTACCAGTTTTAGAATTCTCTCGTTTCGAAAAGCCTGTGTTCCGGATCCGTACCGGGATACGGATCTGTTTTGGATTTAAGATCTGTTTTAAACGTCCCGCATTCTACCCCGGAAGCAGTAACGTAAATTAAATAAATAAATAAAACAGTTGAATTTAGCTTAATAAGAACAATTTATATTTGTCTACTATTAACAATCCAAAGATTTAGAACTCTTCCATTGCTGGTGTTGTTTTCGAGTTCCAGACTATGGACCATGAGGAAAAAACATCCAGGCGGCGCTTGAAAACTCCTGAGCGTGACCGAAAATCGAAATCTGATGATGGACAAGAACGTCGAAGCCGAAGTCGCAACCGCCGCCAGTCCCCGAGGAACAACAGACGGAGTCGCAACCGGCGAAGCCGCAGCAGCGGCAGACACGGCCGAGGCAATGAGAGGTGGCTTCGAAGATCAACACGGAAGGACAACACGGCCAGGATCGCTTTCACGTGGAAGCCGCACAGGACAGGAACGGATGGCTTGTATATCTTTGTCGTCTTCAGTTGTAGATTTTAATAGATGTCGTTTATTGCTTAAACTGCGAATATTTTGGTACAGTACCTTAAAGTTATTTCTATTGACGAAAATTGTCTCGAGGTACGGGTTCACAGATTATGGGGGTGGAATCGTTGTCCAGGCAATGCTGTGGTGTCCTGTAGTTCGCTCAAGTTAGTTGTATGGGGCTCGTTAGCCTAATTTATAAGTTTTGATCTTGGTTGTTTCCTCTTTTGGCAAAATGTGACGTTAACGCTGGTAAAGGAAAGACTAAGTTACGTTTCTTCAGTATTTGTTCATAATTTAGTATATTAAAAAAAAAAAAAAAAAACAATAACGATCGATGCGCTATACGCTATACACCGATATTAGTACCTACCTACGTAATAATGGGTTGAGCTAGGGCAATATAGGTTGATTGGCGCTGTGGTATATCCATGATATTTCGAAGATATTTAAATGAGTGTTAGGTTATTTCCTGACACTATTTAACTGTGGTTTGAATGTACGCTGTAAAGTTGAGTTTCTCATCTTCCTCTGTCGGTTGTCAGTCTGCTCATCCAGAATAACACCTAAGTACTTTATAGACGAAGTTTTTCTATTGTTTTACAATTACATGACGTCTGGTAGGTACCAGTGGTAACTAATATATGAATAAACTTTTGCCACATTTAGAGACCACGAGGCGGAAGCAGCTGTTTTATACACGCACACATATCTCGTTTAGTCTGCGTTTAGAGTTACAAATTGTATTGAAGCCTGTTCGTCACCAAAGCTAGACCGCTTTCTGTGAAGGCGCTTACTGCATCCCAGGAAGCACCGTGAAATAGTATTGCCGTGTCATCTGCGTAGCACAACGTCTGCATTGGTCAGATCCAAGAAAGTCAAGTCGTTAATGTAAATTAGAAACAAAGTTAGTCCAAGTATATGTAAAGTTGTTTGGTTAAAATTACCGACTTGTTCTTTAACCCTAACACACGTGTGCGGCCTAACAGGACAGTTCCGCGTATCCGGGAAATCTACAATTTTCTAATTATTATTAGAATAATAAGAGAAACTGACGGGAATTTTTTTTCAATCTTATAAATCTTATAATGTTGGCGGGATCATTTTGGCTGGTGTTGATTGAATAACCAAGGTTGGGCCTACACTAGTAAAGAATTCATTATAACCGTGTATTGATTCGCTTTCAGTATCCTTGGTTTTAAGAAGTTCGTTGCATTTTAAAGATTTTAGCTTGGTTATTGTAGCAAGCAAAGCTCTGCTGATTGCTGTTGATTAATTCGTCAATTGTGGTTGGTGCAACTGACGCTTTAAGTGGCAAGTAATATAACGATATGATGATAATATCTACATATGATGATAAGTATAATATTATCGAATTATAAAATTGCTGGATTATTTAGTACATACTGGATTGATCAGTTACTGGATTGATCAGTTACTGGATTGGTCAGTTACTGGATTGATCAGTTACTGGATTGATCAGGTACTGGATTACTGGATTAATCAGTTAATGAATTATTGAGTTATTGGATTATTGAGTTATTGGAATATTGAGTTATTGTATTATAGAGTTATTGGATTATAGAGTTATTGGATTATTGAGTTATTGTATTATAGAGTTATTGGATTATGGAGTTATTGGATTATAGAGTTATTGGATTATAGAGTTATTGGATTATAGAGTTATTGGATTATAGAGTTATTGTATTATAGAGTTATTGGATTATGGAGTTATTGGATTATAGAGTTATTGGATTATAGAGTTATTGGATTATAGAGTTATTGGATTATAGAGTTATTGGATTATAGAGTTATTGGATTATAGAGTTATTGGATTATAGAGTTATTGGATTATAGAGTTATTGGATTATAGAGTTATTGGATTATAGAGTTATTGGATTATAGAGTTATTGGATTATAGAGTTATTGGATTATAGAGTTATTGGATTATAGAGTTATTGGATTATAGAGTTATTGGATTATAGAGTTATTGGATTATAGAGTTATTGGATTATAGAGTTATTGGATTATAGAGTTATTGGATTATAGAGTTATTGGATTATAGAGTTATTGGATTATAGAGTTATTGGATTATAGAGTTATTGGATTATAGAGTTATTGGATTATAGAGTTATTGGATTATAGAGTTATTGGATTATAGAGTTATTGGATTATAGAGTTATTGGATTATAGAGTTATTGGATTGTAGAGTTATTGGATTGTAGAGTTATTGGATTATAGAGTTATTGGATTATAGAGTTATTGGATTATAGAGTTATTGGATTATAGAGTTATTGGATTATAGAGTTATTGGATTATAGAGTTATTGGATTATAGAGTTATTGGATTATAGAGTTATTGGATTATAGAGTTATTGGATTATAGAGTTATTGGATTATAGAGTTATTGGATTATAGAGTTATTGGATTATAGAGTTATTGGATTATAGAGTTATTGGATTATAGAGTTATTGGATTATAGAGTTATTGGATTATAGAGTTATTGGATTATAGAGTTATTGGATTATAGAGTTATTGGATTATAGAGTTATTGGATTATAGAGTTATTGGATTATAGAGTTATTGGATTATAGAGTTATTGGATTATAGAGTTATTGGATTATAGAGTTATTGGATTATAGAGTTATTGGATTATAGAGTTATTGGATTATAGAGTTATTGGATTATAGAGTTATTGGATTATAGAGTTATTGGATTATAGAGTTATTGGATTATAGAGTTATTGGATTATAGAGTTATTGGATTATAGAGTTATTGGATTATAGAGTTATTGGATTATAGAGTTATTGGATTATAGAGTTATTGGATTATAGAGTTATTGGATTATAGAGTTATTGGATTATAGAGTTATTGGATTATAGTTATCGGATTATAGAGTTATCGGATTATAGAGTTATCGGATTATAGAGTTATCGGATTATAGAGTTATCGGATTATAGAGTTATCGGATTATCGAGTTATCGGTTTATCGAATTATCGGTTTATCGAGTTATTGGATTATCGAGTTATTGGATTATCGAGTTATTGGATTATCGAGTTATTGGATTATCGAGTTATTGGATTATCGAGTTATTGGATTATCGAGTTATTGGATTATCGAGTTATTGGATTATCGAGTTATTGGATTATCGAGTTATTGGATTATCGAGTTATTGGATTATCGAGTTATTGGATTATCGAGTTATTGGATTATCGAGTTATTGGATTATCGAGTTATTGGATTATCGAGTTATTGGATTATCGAGTTATTGGATTATCGAGTTATTGGATTATTGAGTTGAGTTTATTGGATTATTGAGTTGAGTTTATTGGATTATTGCGTTGAGTTTATTGGATTATTGAGTTGAGTTTATTGGATTATTGAGTTGAGTTTTTTGGATTATTGAGATGAGTTTTTTGGATTATTGAGATGAGTTTATTGGATTATTGAGATGAGTTTATTGGATTATTGAGTAGAGTATTGGATTATTGAGTAGAGTATTGGATTATTGAGTAGTGTTTATTGGATTATTGAGTTGATTTCATGGATTATTGAGTTGATTTCATGGATTATTGAGTTAAATTCTTGGATTATTGAGTTGAGTTATTGGATTATTGAGTTGAGTTATTGGATTATTGAGTTGAGTTATTGGATTATTGAGTTGAGTTATTGGATTATTGAGTTGAGTTATTGGATTATTGAGTTGAGTTATTGGATTATTGAGTTGAGTTATTGGATTATTGAGTTGAGTTATTGGATTATTGAGTTGAGTTATTGGATTATTGAGTTGAGTTATTGGATTATTGAGTTGAGTTATTGGATTATTGAGTTGAGTTATTGGATTATTGAGTTGAGTTATTGGATTATTGAGTTGAGTTATTGGATTATTGAGTTGAGTTATTGGATTATTGAGTTGAGTTATTGGATTATTGAGTTGAGTTATTGGATTATTGAGTTGAGTTATTGGATTATTGAGTTGAGTTATTGGATTATTTAGTTGAGTTATTGGATTATTGAGTTGAGTTATTGGATTATTGAGTTTAGTTATTGGATTATTGGATTATTGGATTATTGGACTATTGGACTATTGGACTATTGGACTATTGGACTATTGGACTATTGGACTATTGGACTATTGGACTATTGGACTATTGGACTATTGGACTATTGGACTATTGGACTATTGGACTATTGGACTATTGGACTATTGGACTATTGGACTATTGGACTATTGGACTATTGGACTATTGGACTATTGGACTATTGGACTATTGGACTATTGGACTATTGGATTATTGGACTATTGGACTATTGGATTATTGGATTATTGGATTATTGGATTATTGGATTATTGGATTATTGGATTATTGGATTATTAAATTATTGGATTATTGGATGAAAAAAAAAGACGGAAATAGAGAATGTTATGTTGTGATGAGACACGTTTGTGTGATGAGAGTGATTCAGTAAGTAGCACATTAAAAAAATAAAAATGGATTCAAAAAACAAGAGAAATAATGTGCTACACGTAAAATTTGATTTAAAAAATGGTATGTTGTGAGACACGTTTGTGTCATGAGAGTGATAAAAAAAAAACAAACGGAATCAAAAAAAAAAGACGAGAAATAATGAGTGAAAAAAAAAAAACATAGCAATCGAATATGTTAAGTAATGTACTTTATATGTATTGATGCATAAAAAATATTGTATATTGTTGTATAATTATTGAATAGAAACTTAAAAGATATAGATTAATTCTATAAATAATAAGAAAAATGTATATAGACAGACAAAGAAATTGTATTAAATGGGTAATGAAGGATTAATAATTTTCTTACTGAATGCCCGATGATTTGACATGCCGAGTGTAAGATTAGATGACAGACGCGATTAGTATGACTGTGCATGAGGACATGCACAATGTCAGGATGGGCGAGTGTAAGATTCATTAAAATTACTAATTATTAGAAACAGATTTAATGAAATAAAGAGTTGAATAATCATTGGTAATCTATAATTTAATAAATTTAAAAGTAACGTGATTGATAGTTGACCTTTGTAAATAGAAGGTAGTTGGAAGAAAGAATAAAAGACAACTGGCATGGCGGTTAACGGGCATTCGGTTACGGGCAGAGGTGAAGGGAGGACGATTGTGAAGTAAGGTGATTGGAGATTGAACTGTAACGGAATATTGTGATCAGGAAATATATTGCTGTTACGGAAGAAGGAATTTTTATTACATATACCTAACCCTGTTAATCTTGCTGCTAAAATGTGATCTTTTAAACTATGGATACTCTATAGTGTTTCTTGAAAATAAAGTGAAAGTGGAAAACGGGAGGTCCACATGACAGTCCACACAGATTCATTGTTATCGGTTTCACGCGCCTATATTCTAGTATTTATAATATGCATGTAGGCACGTGTGCCAACCACTCCGACAGTTGTTCGTTCATCGTTGCTTCTTTTTTGGCGTGCCATGTGAAATTCGCTGTAAAACACGCGGGCGCATAGAATTCTCGATGTTGAAGCGCTCAGGCAATTCTAGGCTTAGCAATTATGGCTAGATTTTTATCGGCCGCCGCTACAGCACCACTTATTCCATATAAATTTTAATTGGGACCAATTTTTTTAGTCGTTTGGCTGTACCTTTACCTTAATAAAACCTATTCACGATGTTTAGGTACTCCGAAATTTATTACCAGTACCGTTGGAATATATTACCGAAAATGTGATTTATTATACCAAATACCTATTCAACTTTACTTACAAGAAGAATTTCTTAGTCCGCCATGAAAGAATTATTAGTCTAGATTCCGAAGCTCTGAGTTGACAGGAGTTATTTAAGTGATTTCAATTTCGTCAGGTATCTTTGGAAAATAGGTAGGTAACTAATTTTCTTTAGGTATTTCGTCTCTACGTTATTATGTTAGAGCTTATTACTAAAGTATGACTTATAATCAAAGGAGACAAATTGTCTTTCACGGACATGAATCCTCTTATTTAACTTTGTCTAGGTAATTAGGTATTCATTCTCTTTGGCTATTTAGGTACCTGACAAAACTTATAATAATATGAAATTCTTGTTATAGGTATTTGAATAGTAATAATAGCTCGTTAAAATTTCCACCTACTTATTGTGACACGATATCATACAATAAAAGTTTCCAAGGCATAAGGTGTCGCGTGCAACCACTGCAAACCTATTACAAAAGAATTTCCTCGCAGTTATGACAGTTTCGAAGTTCCACGAAGTCAGGTCACGTTGCGTTACGAGACATTTAGCGAGGCAACTACCTGGCAAGAAACTTACGCGCGACACTCAAGTTATTCCCACGTAATGAACTTACCGAAATGAAATTAATTGAATTATTTAGCATGAACGCATTATGATTTAGATATTGATGTCTCCAGCATCAGGACGTTTCCCTCTTGCCTTTCGTCTGGGTTGCCACTTTTTTACCTTGTACCCGTTCCTCCTTAGTACCTCCTGAATATGTGACATCTCACTCTTTAAATATTCAGGGTCACACAAATTATGTGCTCTGTTTATTAGCGAGGTAACCACCGATTGTAAGTGACGGGGATGGTGGTGAGAAAGGGCGTTCAAATACCTGTCAGTGTGTAGTGACGGAAGTAGTGTCATAGGGTGCAAATTTTGGTATCGGATGAATTCACTTGGCACAGATGTAATATACGTAAAGCTTAGCTAATACAGCCCGGTAGCCAAACGCCACCCCCTGGCAGGTAGGCAGGGGGGGCAGTCAAACTTACACGCCGGCGCGCTTCAGAATAAAAATCATATCGGCTTCTATATACGTAACACCTCGAGTGTGGTATCATTTTCTGATAAATCGGGCATGAGGAATTCATTTTTGAGATATTGAATGTATAGTTTAATAGAAAAAAAGGAAAATATTGTGAACATATCAAAACCGGATTGCAATTTTTTTTATTCAACTGTCACTATCTTTGAAAATCCTGAATTTTGTGCAAAACAAAAAATATTACCTTATAGGACACTTATATACTTATATAGCTTTAAAAAAATATATACTTTATTATATATAGTTATTATACTTCTTTCTAAAAAAAAACAGGCGTGGTACGCGGCGGTGCCTAGGAACTTTTCCAATCGTCTAGTGTCACATAACTGTGCAAGTATTAAGTTGGTTTTTAATAGAAAATATATAGAAATACATACTTAACTTACTTCTTGACTTATTTCTTACTTGGAGGGAATCGACTTAAGGAGGAAAATTCATGATAGAGAGGTAAGTAATTATAGAAACACATAAAATACAGTCTTATTATCTTTTTCCAGTTACAGAGGTTTGTTAGTTGACCGAAGCGAAGCGAAGGTCTACGTTTTGACTCGGGCATTTTGCTTTCGTATGTCCGGATGTTCTCCTCTACAGGTCGCAATTCTTAACTGATTCTCATGAAATTTTGTGACCAGATTCTATGACTAAATAAAATTTTTTTGTCAATCCGGTTTTTGGAAATTTAAAAAAATGGCGGAGTCGTGATACCTGTCGCCTAAACAAATAGTCGTATCGATATCATAAGAGTTTTTTCTTTTTGATATATGTTTATAGATTAAATGGCCAAAAATTCAGAAAATTTGTATCGCTGGTTTCTGCGGTATTTAGATATTTAGTTTTTACTTGAGAATGAGTAGCTAAATTTCGTCAGCTTTAGTAAGAACTATCATGGCGCATATTGCAAACGTTCGCTTTTTTGTTTGCATAGGGAGGTCCCTGGTTCCATCCCCAGTAATTGTATGCTGCTACATAACTTTTTGTATTTTTTTATACTTAAATTTCGTATCAATTGTTGTTTTTTATTTTATTTTTTTATTTTGAAAAAGTAAGGGCAAATCGCCTAGCATGGTACGGGCATGTGATGCGGAGGGATGAAAGTCATGTGACGAGAAAGGTATTACGAATGAATGTGGAGGGAAGTACGAGGAAAGGAAAACCGAGGAAAAGGTGGATGGACTGTGTGAGAGATGATATGAAACGAACGCAAGTGAATGATGAAATGACGGGCGACAGAGAGGTGTGGAAGAGAAAGACATGCTGCGCCGACCCCAAGTGAATGGGACAAGGGCAAGAGAATGATGATTTTGAAAAAATGAAAAAAATCGTATTTTTTATTTATCAAGCGCGGGCTAAGCGCATTCGTTTATTTTTTGCAAGAGATGATGGCTTTTTGCGCTTTAAAGAAAATTTGATTCTTGAATATACGGCGCCATACCTTTGGCCTATGCTCGTCTAGATGGCGACACCATTTTATATTTAACAATTTTTACTCATATCAGTAAAAGAACATGGGTCAAAATCATATGGCGTTCTAAAAATAAAAAAAATCATTTATCCATACATATATACATTTATTGATATTTTTTTTCATTTTCATTTTAATCCTGTATCGAAAGATGGCAGTAAATTTACTGTGACTACAAAATTTAGTATGACAATAACCCTCTACTACATATAGGGACCATGCGCGTTGGAGGGTCTGCCATCTTGTGGCCTGAATCGGAAACATGTACATTGCCAAAACAAGTTCTACCATCTACCGTTCTTGTAGTACGTTTCCTTATGAATAGTAGGTTCTGTCATCTTGTGGGCTACATCGGAAGCATGGACGTCACATTTACGCCTCACGCCAAAAATCTGACGGCTCCTATGCTACCCCCTATAGTTCACGCGCGCCCACTATAGGGACCGTGCGCGTTGGAGGGCCTGCCATCTTGTGGCCTGAATCGGAAACATATGTGCACATGTACATTGCCAAAGCAAGTGCTACCATCTACCGTTCTCGTAAGTACGTTTCCTTGTGCATAGTAGGTTCTGCCATCTCGCGGGCTACATCGGAATCATAAACTACTCATCTACGCTTCGCGCCAAAGATCTGACGGCTCCTGTGCTGCCCCCTATAGTTCATGCACGTTCCCTATACACTTTATTCTCTTTAGATTAGATATTTAAATTCATACTCGAGAATAAGTAACCAAATTTCGTCAGCTCATCTAAATGCTATCATAGCGCAGTTGGAAAGACGCTTACAAGCAAGGATATGGGATAGGTACCCGGTTCGATCCCCAGTAAATGCAATTTTTTTTATTTATTTTTGCACTTAAACATCGTATTGCTGATTGATCAAGCGAGCGCGAAGCGCGAGGTAAGCGTATTCGTTTGAGTTTTTGTTTGAACATTTTTTTAGCGGTTTTAGTTCAAGGGCATGGCTGTTCCAGGAGTCAATTTCCACTTACGTTTATAGCATGGGCGGTCACCATCCATAAATCGCAGGGGTTAACATTGCCTAGGGTAGTGGTCGACCTTGGGCTCAGGGAACTAGCTGTAGGTTGCTCGTACGTTGCGCTTTCCCGGGCTCAAAGTCTAACTAACAATAATGTTAGTTAGACTTTGAGCCTTTTAATAATAATAATAATACCCCCCAAAGGGATCACCTTGTCGTGGTGGGCGGGCTTACGGGTTGGTGATACTATAAATGTAAGGTCAAAACACCTGAACCACACCCCAATTCTAGGGAGACACAAATATATGTGCCAATATCAACTAGGCTTACCCTTCCCAAACTAAGATCCCAACTATCCTATCCGCTCTTCTTTCTTCCTTCCTTTTCTTCTATCTTCTTCCTACCCTAGATTAAAGATGCAGCTACGCTCAAGAAATTTACGTCCGGGGCCGCTACCCGAGGGCAATCGTCGGGGCGCATCTGGAGCCGTTGCTGGATGCCACAGCATGCGATCCAACGGCGATGCGGAGTTGAGCAGGCGGGCTCCCATCGAAGAATCTGTTACAGCCGCAGACGGGCCGCTTCCCGAGGGCGATCGTCGGGGCGCACCTGGAGCCGCTGCTGGGTGCCACAGCATGCGATCCAGCGGCGATGTGGAGCTGAGCAGGCGGGTTTCCATCGAAGAATATACTACAGCCGAAAAACACCCTACCCGAGAATCCACACCTACATCGTTGTGTCCCTCAATTCCGTCGTCGACAGTATCCCTATTTTCTTCAGTTCCGTCATCACCAGCCTCTTACTTAAATATTTCAGGGTCCGAGAGAACATCAGCGTGCTCTTCACCTTCTATTAATACGGCCGAGGACGTTGTGCAGGAGGCAAGTACCGCCAACCAACCTGCACCCGCCGCGGATCGTCAAAATGCGCGTAAGAAATGGTCACGAGATATGAACATTTTCATCTTGCGCGCATATTTTAGAATCACAGCTCTTGAAACTGAAACCCGAAAATATTTACCTCAGCTACACGCTGAATTCAGCGAGAAATTTCCGACTCATGAAGCTAGCAGACAACGATTAGGTGATCAACGTAGGGCCATCATGCGTAACAAGTTACTTTCCGATAAAGATATTGCAGAGATTAAGAAACTAGCAGAAAACGATCTAAAAAATTACTCAATACCCTCCCAGCAGGCATACACACATAATAGCAGTCAGCGAATGATCTGGACCAACGAGATCAACGAAGCGATAATAAAGGAATACTACCGAATAACACAACTAGAAACAAATATAACAGCGTATAGAAAACCACTACATCAAGCTATTATAGCAATGCATCCTCAAGTATCTCACGTCTCCGAACAAAGAATAGCAGACCAACGGCGAGCTATCATTAACAATAAGTACATAAGTGAACAAAGACTCCAGGAAATAAGGGCTGAAATATCACAAGGCTTAGCTCTAGAGGGAGATAATCTACAAAACAGAAACAATTTACCCCATGTAACTGAACCCATACCGACTGAACCTACTGACGATTTACCTATAAATGAAAATTTCTTTGAAATAAATCATGACTCTCCGTCTAATAATTTGGACCATAGTGAACCGTCGATACCACAATATTCGCTCCCGACAGCAACACAAGAGGAAATTGAACAAACTTTTTTAACTGCTGTAAGCCTCTTTCAAAATTCTGACCCCACAACCAGACCCATTATACCTAAACAAAAAATATCGAAAAAATTTACTTCTATTGTTCACTTTATTAATAACATAATATTGCCGAAATATTTACCCCAAGACTCAAATTTTGAAAATACCCATAGTACCCTCTACTGCGCAGTGTTTGCTGCAGCCACACAAAACGGATCTAAGATTACTGACTCTCACAACATTCGCCAGCACAATAACCAACCGCCCCTATGGCAAAAAAGACTACAAAATAGAATAACGGATCTTAGAGCTAAAATAGGTAGAGTAACAGAGTTTATTAACGGAAACTCTAGTCCGCGACTTCTACGACATATAGATGCAGTTAAGCGACAGTATAAGCTACATTCCCGACACGAAAACGAAAACACACTCCTATCTCATTTTTTAGACACCCTTAAGCAAAAACTTAGTGCACTCACAAGTAGACTCCGTAGATATAAGCTTACAACCCTACGCCAAAAACAAAATAAACAATTTATCAACAATGAAAAAGTATTTTACAGAAATCTTCAAGACAGCAATACCAACGAGTTTGAACAAAATTCAGGCCCTGACTGCGTAACCCCGACTGTTCAAGACTTGCACCATTTCTGGTCCGAGATCTGGTCCAAGCCAGTGGAACATAGGAATGCCCAATGGATTGAGGCTGATAAAGAATTTCTCAAATCGGTTCCTGACATGGTTTTTGATCAGATTAGCATTGATTTACTACAATCAGTTATAGGTAAGGCGCATAACTGGAAAGCCACTGGTTCAGATAAAATCCACAACTACTGGTTAAAAAAGTTTACTTATATGCACCCAATATTGCTCAGACAAATTAATGAATTCATTAATTCTCCAGAAACACTACCGAAATACATCACTCAGGGCGTAACATATATGTTAATTAAAGATAAATTAGATAGAACAAATCCCGCTAAATATAGACCCATTACCTGCTTACAGACCATCTACAAAATTATTACATCATGTATTAGCAAACTTATTTACCGTCATGTAGAAGCACACAATATATTGGCTGAACAGCAAAAAGGGTGCCGCCAAAACAGCCAAGGCTGCAAAGAACAGCTTACAATAGACGCCATCATCTCCAAACAGGCTAAGAGAAACAAAAAAGACATCTACACTATGTACATAGATTATAAAAAGGCCTTTGACTCAGTACCGCATTCTTGGTTAATCCATATCCTTAAGCACTACAAAATACACAGCTCTATCATACTCTTCCTAAAAAATACTATGTTACATTGGTCAACTGTTCTGAAAATAATTAGCAATACCACTAACGTCGAAACGGAACCCATCAACATCCGCAGAGGAATTTTCCAAGGGGATGCCCTGAGTCCGCTTTGGTTTTGTCTTGCGCTCAACCCGCTATCCACTTTACTAAACAACAGCAAATCTGGATATAAAATCTACTATGAAAGTAATCCGTACACAATATCGCATTTGATGTATATGGACGACATCAAACTCTATAGTAATAATATATGTAATATCCATAACCTCGCTGATATCACACAATCGTTTTCTTCAGATATACACATGGAGTTTGGCATTGACAAATGTAAAATCCAATCAGTTCGAGGTGGCAACATAGAACGTAACAGCTACACCCTCAACAATGGAGAACAAGTAGACCCTGTTGATGAAGAAACTGGTTACAAATACCTCGGTTACCAACAAACACAGCAAATCCACCATAAAATCACTAAAGCTTCACTTAAACAGAAATTTACAGGCAGACTGCACAAAATTCTCAACACTTACCTTAATTCAAGAAACACCATCAAGGCAATTAATACATA
The DNA here is from genome assembly GCF_910591565.1 of Cydia splendana. Taxonomy (NCBI): domain Eukaryota; kingdom Metazoa; phylum Arthropoda; class Insecta; order Lepidoptera; family Tortricidae; genus Cydia; species Cydia splendana. Next base: position 12,083,524 of record NC_085973.1, read on the forward strand.
TGCAGTTCCGATTCTAACCTACTCTTTCGGTATCATACAATGGTCACAAACAGACCTTTGTAATCATCAACGAATAATTAACACTTTAATGACCAAATATCGAAAGCACCACCCGCGAAGCTGCGTCCAGAGACTGACCCTACCAAAATCTGAAGGCGGAAGGGGTTTAATTGATATTAAAAATCTTCACAACAGACAGGTAAGCTCACTCAGGAATTTTTTTCACAACCGCTCTAATAATTCCGAAATACATCAAGCTATTGTAAACGCCGATCAAAAATGTACTCCATTGAACCTAAACGACCGCAGGACACAGGTAAGTGAGGTAATAGTAGATCACCAGCAAAAACAACAAGCATGGATCCAAAAGTCACTCCACGGTAGACACCGACTCGACCTGATGAACCCTGGTGTCGACAAGCTGGCGTCCAATATGTGGCTAAAGAGAGGTGAGTTATTCCCGGAAACCGAAGGATTTATCATTGCCATTCAAGATCAAATAATAGATACTAAGAATTACAGAAAATATATTATCCGCGACAGTAATTTACAAACCGACTTGTGCCGACGCTGCCATGCTGCATCCGAGACAATACAACACATTACAGGAGCATGCCGATCCATAGCCCAGACCGATTACAAACACCGCCATGACCAAGTTGCAGCTATCATTCACCAATATCTTGCATTTAAATACCACCTTATTAATAACAGGTCCCCTTACTATAAATACACCCCCCAAATTATTTTAGATTCTACCGACTACAAACTTTACTGGGACAGAACTATCATCACAGACAAAACAATACATTGCAATAGACCTGACATTACCCTCCACGATAAAGCTGCAAAAACTGTGTATCTCATTGACGTAGCCATACCCAACACACATAACCTAACCCCAACTCACACTGAAAAGATTAGTAAATACGCAGACTTGTCAATAGAGATAAAAACCCAATGGCGGGTGAATACCGTAAAGACTATCCCAATAATAATCTCCTCTACCGGTGTTATCCCTCGCACTTTGCATACCAGCCTCAAAACCCTCGATATACATCCACTCACCTACACTCTTCTTCAGAAAGCTGTTATATTGAACACATGTCGGATAGTACGCAAATTCTTAGCTTTAGAAAATTAGGATAGGATTACATATCCTTCTGTATTCGTTTGGCCAAAAGCCCGCGAATATGGAAGTAAAATCACCTCCAACTGGAGAGAAAACCAAATTAAAACAAATAAATAATAATAATAATAACAGACATAACCTCGTAGCCAGAATTATTCACCAGCAGCTTGCCCTCCTATACGGCCTTGTGGACCGCGAAGTGCCGTACTACAAGTACTCACCTGCGCCAGTTCTCGAAAATGGTCGTGCCACGCTCTATTGGGATCGATCTATCATCACTGACAGGACTATTGTAGCCAATAAGCCTGACATCGTGCTGATAGATCGATCGCAGCGCCGGACCGTGCTCGTCGACGTCACCATCCCCCATGATGAGAATCTCGTGAAGGCCGAGAAGGACAAGTCCAGCAAGTACCTAGACTTAGCCCACGAGATAACCGCTATGTGGGATGTTGACTCGACGATCATTGTTCCTATAGTCGTGTCAGTGAACGGTCTCATAGCGAAGAGTCTCGACCAACACCTAGAGAGACTCTCGCTGGGTGGTTGGATCAAGGGTCAGATGCAGAAGGCGGTAATTTTGGACACGGCGCGTATAGTACGTCGATTCCTCACTCTGCGGCCCTGACCACCGGCAGCTTGGACCCTGCCCCGCTGCCGGTGGCACCCTAGGTTAGGTTTTTTATAATGTGTTTATATATTTTTGTTATGTTTTGTAAGTGTTTTTATATTTTACTTTTATACTCACATTGTAAAACCCTAACCTAAGACCCTAATTGAATAAAGAGAATAATAATAATAATATTCTTTATTGTGCACAATGAAAACATGATTAAATACAGCAAATTAACATAAATAAAAAACTAAGCAACAACAGGCGGTCTTATCGCTAAAGAGCGATCTCTTCCAGACAACCTTCAGGTAGTAGAAATTATCGAAGGGAAGAAATAAGTATAAGGGTAGCAAAAATAAATGAAATGCAAGATCAGGAAAAAAAAAACAGCACAACTAAATATATAACAATATGAATACATACATAATTTAATTTGGATCGCCTCGCTAAAATGGCCCATAATTTCCGGAAATAATTTTTTCTTCGAGGCAATTACTCCGTTCTCATTTTTTCCCAGTGGAATTTCTTCGCTTTATTTAATTTTTCGTGTACATTTTTTCATAAACTAAATTTTCCTTTTCTCAATTTATTCCCTTTTATTTTTAATCCTAGTAGTTAAAATAACCAGTAGGTTTTTTTTTTCACTAACTAAATATTCTCTATCTCCATATTTTCTCTTTTTTTTAATGCTAGTGGTAAAAATAACCAGGTTTTTTTCAAATAGGTAGGTTAGGGTTATTTTTTTTGATGACCCTAAAAACGTAACTGCTCCCAGAGATAGGTAGGTTAGGGTTATTTTTTTTTGATGACCCTAAATACGAAACTGCTCCCAGAGATAGGTAGGTTAGGGTTATTGGCTGACAGCGTTTGGTTTTTTAGATTATGCTTTAATTTTAGTGTTTTTGATATTTGTTGTATGTGAAATACCTACAAGTAACAAATATAATTACTACACTATTAACATACAGTAACAAGAAAATATTATCCTAGATATTTAAAAGAACGAAAACTATACGGAAAAGATTAATTTAAAAATATTACAAATAGGCGATTGCGGAAGAAAACCATTGGGAAAATATGGGAACGGAGTAATTGCTACCGAGAATGAATGATTTCGGGAAATTATGGGCAACGCAAAATATGAGAACGGAGTAGGTAATTGCCTCGAAGAAAAAATGATTTTCGGAAATTATGGACCACACTCGCGCACGAAGCTTCTTAGTTGCAGTTTACAGGTTAATTCAAAGGTAATGTTGGTTTCCTAACATAAGTAGAGTTAGACCAAGAAAAGTCTGCAGTGATTTTGACACTGGCACAAATAACATTGGCACTGCGTGTGCTGTCAAAATCTCTGCAGACTTTTCTTGGTCTAACTCTATCCACTTTTCTATACAATTAGTATGGCGACGTGTATACTTAAGGGGCATCGACCGTACACTGACATCGGGATGATATTTTTATCATGTTATTTAGTAGTCATCGTGCGTCTCGCTTGCGCCAATACATGTACGGACAAGAACGAGTGAAGTGCACGATAACTAAATGACATCAGTTAGATGTCTTTCTGATATCAGTGTAAGTTTGAATTGGCCTGTTAGCCAAAAATTGTTTCGTATGTCCATATATGTTCTACTCTACAGGTCACATATCTAAACCAATTCCCGAATTTTGTAAGCAATTGATAGTTAAGTTTTTATGGTCAAATTAGATTCTCTAAATTCTTCAAAACAACGGAACCATACATTTATTCAGTTTTAAACTCTGCTCGCGAGGTCTACAGCTCACAGAGCCACTAGTAAATAACTTCAAGTTATAGTTATAGAGGTGGTAAAACAAAACGACATTTTTTGGAGTTGTAGGGCTTAAATTTATTTTTTCGAGTAGAGGTAAAAATTGTACTGAATAGTCGTGAAGGGAATCGTTGGTTACTTCGTCTTAATGCGGTTAAATAGTTTGAGTTATGGAGGTTTTGGGCTCTGAAGGGAAGGGAACAGCATTTTATTTCGTGTTAACGAGGATTTTTTACATTCTTCTGTTTTTTAATTACATTTTCCACCACAGTGGCATAATTCGGTGCATGTTAACTGTTTTTTTAGACAGTTTCATCTAACACCGCACTGTGACTTGCACTTGCACCGAATTAGCTCATGACAAGCGGTAGCAGCAACTGGTGCAGTAGTCCACTTTGGTATCCAATTACTTGACACCAAAACTTGACACCAAGTCCCATCCCCATTCCGCCGGACTGGGAAGATTTTGAATTGCCACCATCGCTTGTCCCCATACGAAAGACCCGAACAAAGCGCGGTGGCAAGCAATGGCTTTTCGGCCAGTACGCACAAGAGACTTACAAACGGGACCCGTAAAATCGAAAAAGTTTTAAAGTAAGTAATTAATAAATAAATATTATAGGACATTTTTACACAAATTGACTAAGCCTCACGGTAAACTCAAGAAGGCTTTTATTGTAGGTACCTAGAAAACGATATATATAATAAGTATATAAATACTTAAATACAACAAAAAAAAACAACCATGACTCAGAAACAAATATCTGTGTCATCACACAAATATATAAGCCCTTACCGGGATTCGAACCCGGGACCATCGGCTTCATAGGCAGGGTCACTACGGTTAGTTATTTACGATACAAGTGCGGAAAAGAGGAAATTCGAAACGATAAATCGATTCGATGGAGATAAATTAAAACACGACCGAAGAGTGTTTTAAATCGACACGAGTTGTGAATTACCTATTCGCACGTGTATCGTACAACGTTTTGCAGTACATATGGCCCTTTATACTTTTGACATACGCTCGGAAAGTGCTCTTTTCCGCACTAGTTCGGGAAAGTAGGACCATATGTACTGTAAAATACATTATATTACATATAAACTCGTAATACCGAAGTTTGACTTACCTGCAGGCTGCAATATAAAGTTGACTGAATATCCGAACAATCACACCACACAGCACAGTATCAAACAAATAAAATAACTAGTTATGCAGCAGAGTATTCGTCGTATCGTATCACCCGAGCGCGAGACCGCCCGCTTACACTCAGTCACAGTTCACGTTACCGCGCGCGGAGGTATATTAATTTATTTTACAAAATGTCTCTAATAAATTGTATGAAACTACATATTTTTAAAATCTGCATTAATTGGGCTTTTCACCTATTTTTTTTTTAATACGATGTTGTACATATATTTTAAAGTATTTTCTGTTGAAACAAAAAGTATTAGCTGGTGCTGTGAGATTTTTTCATATATCTTGTAAAATTTATATGAAAAGGTCTATTGTTTGTACTAAAAATGAAAGCTACGTCTTTGGTTTATCAGGAAATGACACCAAACTCGAGATGATACGTATAAAGAAGCCGATATGATTTTTTTTCTGAAGCGCGGCGGCGTGTATCTTTAACTGCCCCCCCTGTCTACCTGCCAGGGGGTGGCGTTTGGCTACCGGGATGTATTAGCTTAGCTTTACGTATATTATGTCTTTGTCGAGTGATTTCATCCGATACCAAAATTTGCACGTCCCATACATTGGGTGACACTACTTCCGTCAGTAGTGCGTAGGTTTTCTATAAACAGTATGAGTTAGGGTTCCGTCTACTCGACCAATCACTTTCACGTCCAAAAACGGCAAACTGCGCTGTGATTCTAATTCATACGTGAACTTCGTCTTCGGATGAATTGAATTTAGATATCGGAGTAGTCGCTCCACCTCCTGCTTCCCACCCTTCATAATACAGAAAACATCATCCACATATCGCTTCCACAACTTCACTGCCCAAGGCTGCAGGTTTATACTGGCTTCGATATGCTCCGTCCAGATATTTGCCAAAACCGGTGCTACAGGGCTACCCATGGCTACCCCATCAATCTGGAGGTAATGCTTTCCACTATACAAAAAGTAGCTTCCTTCCAAGCAGTTCCTCAGCAACACCATTACTGATTCCGATATACCCCCATCGCTCAGTTTCCTTCTGACTACTTCTAGATATTCTTTAACGGGAACATTGGTGAAGAGCGACTCAACGTCAAAGCTCACCATTACCTCATCTGGTTCCAGCGTTATTTCCTTGAGAATATCTATAAAGTGACGAGAGTCCTTCACAAAAAACGACGTACCACCCACCAGCGGCTGCAACACCGACGCAACATGCTTTGCAAGATCGTAAGTGGGAGAAGAGATTTGACTCACGATAGGCCGCAAAGGCACATTCATTTTGTGTACTTTTGGCAATCCGTACAGTTTAGGTGGCAGTACGATCTTGGGTTTATACAAACGATCGAACACGTCTTCTTCGAACAACTCCCTGTTGTCTCTGATGACAGCCCTAATGCGCGAGAGACCCTAGCTGTAGGGTTGTACGAAACAGGCTTGTATACGAGACTGTCATCCAGTAAGTGTCGTATTTTGCTGTCATAATCCGTTGAGTCCATCACTACAGTGGCGTTCCCCTTGTCAGCCTTAAGAACCAGGATATCCTCATTTTCCTTTAGATCCCTAAGGGCTGATCGCTCCTCCGCAGTGGTATTTCTCTTTGGAAGTTTGGCTTTCCTTAGAATAACGGCAACATCCTGTCTTAACTCTTCCGCGTCGCACGACGGCACCTTGTTACGCGTTATAGCCTCCTCAACACCACAGATCACAGTCTCATACGGAACCCTCTTAGGCGTCATTGCAAAATTTAACCCTTTCTCCAGTACACTAACAGTTGCATTATCCAATGTAGCACTCGATAAATTCACAACTGTGGTGGTAGTTTTGTCCCCATGATGATTACTTGTACTCACGTTTCTCCCATATCGATAAAGCAGTCTGTCATATTTCTTATCATGCACATCACTACTAGACCTAGAAATACGATCCGCTTGTTCAAAGGTTATCCGATCGAGTAAGTCAAAATCATCACGTGACAACACTGCACTACACATACAATGCACCTCGTACAACTCACACTGCACTTTGTTCAAGTCTGAATAATTGTTTCTTATTAGCAGTTTTAAAAGACGGATGCTAGCAGCCCTTAGAATATTTGCAGAAAACGGTATGTCCCTACGCGGTTTTATCCTAACACACGTAGGTAGTAAGTCCGAATCGCGACACTTAATTAAAAATGACAACGACGTTATTATTCGCACTCGTTTCCTACGCAAATATCCCAGACGTTTTATTTTATTTGCTAATTCCGGCCCGTACCGGTTTGCAAAACACTGATTTAAATTTTCACGATTATTAAACATTATCAAACTACACAACGGGACTTAATCGCGTATTTAAGTAATTTCTGACAGGACTCTATTAGTGGAGGTTTCAAGAGCTCTTTTATGGATGTGGTGTGTAGTGCAGTTGCACAAAAACATGCACAAATGCTCATTGATCTCATTAGGTTAAGTCTAGGAATTTTATTGCGAAGCAGTCACTGTCGTATGTCGTATGTTGCCATCTTCATGCAATAGTTCTCTGCAATGGCTGCAACTTTGACCAAATCTCTGAGTCCGAATTGTTGTGTTTTCTGGCGCCTTTCAACCCCTTCTGGGCTCATCATCAGCCATCAGTTCTAACATGTTGTTTCGCCCACAGTCACTTAAGCCTAGAAATGGCCAATGTGTATTGATTTAAAATGTGAATGTTTGCAATCAGACAAGTTCACAGAATACGTTTTGCCTTTTCTTGTGAAGTTTATATATCAATTGCACTTTTACTCGCAATTCCAGTGTGTAGAAATAATATATTTATTTGTAAAATATACGTTTCATGTTCTGTTGTCGACTTTCTAGAGAAACAGAGGTCAGACGTCTGTAGAATATACGTAATCAGATAAGATACAGACAGAATTCATTTATTTGAGAAGGATTTAGCAAAAAACACTTAAGCCGTGTCAACAGGCCTAGGGCATTTGTTTAAAAAAGAGATGAAAAGTTTAATCTCATAAATACCTAAGCATGATTTTTCCTTCGATTTGCTTTAAGCTTCGTTTGTGTCTAAGCTTGATACTTTGCCTTTAATCTAAAACACCTCACGTTGTAAATTTGTTATTGTAAGAAAGACGCACACCAACGCCAAGGTGTGCGGCGAACACCTCTTTTTAGAGGGTGCAGTAGGTATCTGTCCAGAAGCACCTCTTGTAATTCATCTGCACCATTATAGCTAACGATTGCCTCCCACTGGCTTCGATTATAGTTTCACCGGACTTCCATCAGAAATTCCTCGTGATTTCTTTAAAGAAACGGCCGTTTTTTGCCCCCCGTTGACAATGCTTTTAATCTCGCCATTAATGATAAGTGTCTGCACCCCACTCCTTATTAAGAGGCCATCAGTGAGTAGCTTTATTTTAAAAGTGGACAAAAACACACGACGCTCATGCAAGTCAATCGACGTATTACTTATACCTTAACAGGAGACAAGGAAATAAATAGATAACTTTTATTCTTTTGGCATTGGAGTAAGGTTCAAAGTTAGTTTATCAGTTGTTTTTCAGTGGAAAATGTATCTTTGCATTGTAAGCTTCCCTGGCGAAGTGACAAGCTTGTCCGTTCACTTATCTCAGATTTATCTTCATTTTTAAATGCTAAGCCAGCCGCTGATTCCACAATGTTGCTGCCCAGTGGTGGACGTATCGACAAATATTTCAATGATCTCGATTGTGTAATGATACCAAAAATTGCTATTATGATGACATTGATGACTTCGGTTATCTGCACTCGCTGAATCTGGGAGGCGTATTCAGATTTCAAAACATGATACCAACATAATTCAGGTGTCAGGAACAGGCGAGTGACACGTCTTTTTGATGTTATGTATACCTATTCTTAAAATTCGATTAGGCTTAGAACCAAAATTTGGCCGACAAACTCAGTAATCGTCAAAAGATTATTTATTTATCTCATCATGACTGCCAGGTAACGAATATTAGCCTATTATAATCGCGTTAGTATTAGCCGCAACGGCTAAAAAGCCAAATAACATGACACGACGATTTTTATTTATATTGGTGAAGTTATATCTTCCGGAATCGCTGGGAAATCATATCGCTCCTTGAGAAACATAACGTCATTATCCAAAAAATGGAGTTTTTGAGTTAATAACGCCATCTAGCTCGTATGATCGTAACGCACGCAATACGAAGACACCTATCGCCCTAGCTCTATTAGAACCGCCAGAGGGCGCTAATGTCGTTATGGCGAATAGAGGGAATAGGTGCCTGTCTCATAGGAACAATGTCATTAAAGGGAAGTAAATTGTATTTTTTTGCTTAGTGACGGTTTTCTATGAGATTCAATGGTAAGTACGTCAATTTACATAAGAAATAGTGTATCTATACGTACTATGTCACTTTAAACTTATAATATGGTATCAAAATCAAAACTCAATTTAAAGCAATATCGTACTTTTCCCTTTAAGGACACTTGTACTTTTGAATTTAATAGAATAGAATAACGTTTTGAAATAAGTAAAGTGACATTATACCTATAATGACGGTTTTGCTTAAAACTTAAAGCCACAATGCTGACTAAAAATAAAAACGTACTGTTCTTTTACTTTAAGTGACATTGTGATTTTAAGAAGCTGACAGAAGTTTTAGCAGGTCGATCGTCATTATCTGTGTAGTGTCAATATGCTAGCTTAGTTTACCATAGCGACAGTTGGCATGCTTAAGTGAAAAATGTCGTTTTAAGCTTAAAGCCACTACAACTGGTACAGAACGCTTATAACGGTGTGGTTAATGAATGTCACTCGTTGTTTAATGTCACTGTGTTGTATTTTTTCTATAAGGTTCATAATAGAGTTGTATTATGGGTACCGACTAGACGACTATTTATAATTAGATAGATATAGCCACATTACGAGCCCTATTGATCTAACTGTGGAACTAGGTTGGTATGTGTAAGATTCCCATATTTATTAATTATAATATAATATTATTTATGTGTTGTGTGATACTTTTTCATTCATCAAAATTAGCAAGTTATTTTTGTGATGTCTGTTATGTTCCAATTTTATTTCTGACAAGGTGACCCAAAACACACATTAATTATTATTATCACTACGTAGGTACTTACCTATTAATTACCCATAAAACTATTGTTCTCTTACAGTAGAAAATGTCTCAATGTGTCTTGAATGACAAAAAAGTTTAAAGCTATTTTAATAAAGTTAATACTACTGTTTTAGTTGAAACTGTTAATAAAGTTAATACTTATGATGATGAAGAATTCGTACCTCCTTCAGAAGAGCTAGTTCTAATAACGTAATGTGTCGCTTGTGAGTTTTTTGTTGTTTTTCCGGGTTGGTTTAATTTTGCTACTGGATGTTTCTAAAGTATTTATAATGTTGTTATTTTGAATTTGAACTTCTGAATGTGTATTGGTGGTATCTCTTCTTGTAAGGTGTCAAAATTACTTCGTAATCCTAAGTTAAACTGATCGTGGTTACAAATAAGAGTGTGTTTCTGTTTAGGTGTTTTGCCTATTTATGAATTAATTGATTACGGTGGATTTAAGTCTTAAACTTTATTTTTGCTCTCACGGGTCTGTGATCGGAACTAAATTTAAACCTATTGATGTACCTAATACCTACATAAATAAATATCTAATTAAACTTTTGTCAGATGAAAATATTATTATATAAGTAGTCAATTTCGTGTGTGATATTCCGCCAGGCGAAGTCCAGGTCCAGCGACTTTGAAGTTTTTTTGAGAAAGAAGGAATTACTTATCTACGTTCATGTTTCGACCAAAGGCAAATGGAATAGACCTAGAACTACGGTCGTTTCTGCTGCCAAGGCCATATGTGGTCCAACTATGTATGTGTGCTTGATCTGACTTCACCAAGGACAATGGTCCATGTTTCCTGCTTTTCATCAGTAGATTTATTTAGAGGGTCATAATCTCGTATTACTCTTCAATCTTATCATCGCAATGTGTAGATGTTGATGCGTAGGCTTTGATTGCGGTTAAGGTAGGTATATAGCTTTGGGATTTGGGATATGCTTAACGTCAACACAGCCACCTTGTCGGAGTAATTTGATAATCCGACAATGTTGTCCTGCCACTTCTTTTTGACGACAAAGCGTGTGGGTATCTTCCGCCGGGTAGTTTCAAAGTAGCGCCAATAACAGAAAAGCTAACGGAAAAACGTCTGAGGTGGTACGGTCATGTACAGAGGCGTCCTGTAGACTACATGGTTAAGGTAGCGCTCGATATATCAACGACGAAGCGAGGACGTCGAAGACCACCTGCCACCTGGCTGACGACGGTTCAGAGAAACCTGAAAGACCTCAATATAGACGCCGACGTTGCACTCAATCGTGCAGAATGGAGGAAAAGAACAGGGAAGGCCGACCCCAAGTAAATGAGAACAAGGCCTAGCAGGATGATGATGACGTGGGTATCTTCCGCCCGGGGATTCTTAGCACCACTTTTACAGGGTACTTAGCCGTAACGAGAAGTCGTACATGTCAAATGAGATTGGGCCATAAGCCCACCATGCTGGTTCAGTGCGGGTTGGTGGATCGCCAGAGGCTTGTTTGGTATTCCACAGGGTGACCACGTGCAGGAGAGGCTGGTCTGGGGTCCGTTACATGACATTCGGGCCCCTTACATCGCATCCCCCAATTATTATCCTCCCCTTTGTTTATTTACTTTGGTAATTTTTGATCGTAAAAATATAGCCAAACAAAACAAGCTAAGAATACTCTAGTTTTAAAGAAAAACTAGTCTTATTTGCTAATTTTTTAAGACTGATTGTCGCTTACTTTAGTAAATATTAATTAACATCCATGTAAAATGATTCTAATTGCGCTTTTTCTTTGAAATAAACGTTAAGTTATATCAAATAACTGGATATAGTGTCACTGTTCCATAAATTGAATCAATATTGCGAAGTCGTCATGTGACATTAAGCAAAACTAAACGGAATAGTGACATTACAATTTTCTTTTAATTGAATTATCTTAGAAATTAAACAAAAAAAACACAGTTTACTCAAATGACTCACAAGATTAGTTTAAAATCTAACAAAATATAGCAAAAAACTCTTTCTTTTATCTCTAGTACGGCAGTTTTAGACGTTTGAAGATTTCGAAAATTTTAAAGCTCTGTACCCAAAAAACACGTTTTTCGCTTAATGACACTGTGTTTCTCAAGGAGCGATATGGAAACAGCAGGATACTTTTCTCCGACCGCCGACCCCACTATATCGTGCGTACACGTCGCTATGAAGGGCTAGGGCACACGCACTAGCCCGCAAAAACACTCCATTAAAACGATAAGTTTTTCAATGAGGGATTTAGTGGAGGGTTTTTTCAACCGTCCTCTCCGTTCACCCATAAACGAAGGCTGTCAGCCGTCAGCATTGAAATCGGTCTCCTTTAATTTTGAAGCCAATAAATTTCGTAATCCGCCAACGGAATTTATATCGGCCATTTAATGTCAATAAAGAGCGGAGACGCCAGCGCGAGCTTTTTGCCGTCCCGCCAAATGTCACTGCGCTCATTTTACATACAAAGGTGACGTGTCAATGATCATACTTACTTAAAATTCTTTTGATAGCCGCGCGGTATGTATGGCCGTTGCGGGTCGCTAAGGTATGCATTCGGTTCGCTTTGACATTTGTTTACGCTTAATTTAAATATCTAATCATTAGTGAGAAGCCTTCTCATTGAAAATTACCTGAGCCATACATTACTGAAGGTAGACAGCCTAGACTCTATTCGAAAGGTTTTATTGCAACGTCGTTACATTGCCGTTTTCTTAATTGCACTTTTGGGTATTACTTAAAGTCTAAAATACCATACCTAGGTACATCTATTTCAAATTCAAATATTTTTTTTTATGGTGGGCCTTAGGCTGATATCGGACCCTGCAATGTAGGGTACCTAATGGCTTAGATTGTCACAGAACCCGACACACAAATTGCTTGTATTCGACGTCGATGCGGACAGTACAAACGCACTCAATTTGTGTACATCGTCAAGCTCATGATGCCTGCCTACGAACATCGAAACTCCGTTATATCCTGCTCTATCGCACTTGCACAATTAGAGTGCAAGAGGCGCATGTATCGAAATTCGGATTTTCGATGTTCGCAGTAGTCCCGCTGGCCCGGTTATAGTATACATATAAGTCGGTATAGTCGGTTTGACTGTTCAATTTTGGAATTCTGCACTTGCTCGAGTATCATAGCACGGTTAAACAACAATTTTACCCCCTTTTAAAACAAATAACCATTGTAACGTAGCAAGCAAGGTTAACTGCAGTACTTGTTTACAAACGTTTTTGTTCTCATCGCTCACCTAGTTCCATACTAATTCAGAGGTGAGGTAGGTTCTAGTAACTCGCCTCAGAAGGACGAATATTAAGACGGGTCTTCACACATAGTAATCTCTGATTACTCATTAAGTAATTGTTGCCGGTCTCAAAGTCACAGTATGCTCGTGATGGAAACAGGTAAGGGACGGGGAAACTCTAAGTACTCTCTCTAAATTAGTGCACCATTGTGATACCCGCGATGACGGCGCGCTGGCTCTCTTTAGGTACCTACAACGTTCAAGTCATATTAACTCTTTAGGGAATAATCAGGGACGATACAAAAGTTCTGCGGGATATGATTGTAATGACAATCGGAACTAATAATTGATTTATAGATTCATGGGACCCACAGGAAATTCGAGGCGTTGTGGTAGATAAATACGAATTATATGAATTATCTATCAGTACTAATAGGTACTTAGGTATTATATACTTAGATCCTACCTATGGTTATCACAGTCGTTTCTTCAGCCAGAAATTATCTTTAATAAAATAACGTGTCATGTACCTACTTTCTCAGTAGGTAGCTAAGTATAAGTACCTACCTACATACCTACTTAGATATGTTTGTATGAGGTCGGCGGTATACTTACTTGGTAACTATGGGGGTACCTACTTCGCAACCATACTGCAAACATACAAGCTTTTCATTCACATTACTAACTGAATAACTTTCCCTACGTATCTGCACTTTTCATTCATCAATCGCGAGCGCGGACTCGTGCCAACACAGATATGGCAGTGCCAATAGGTACCTATCGCAGTTCTTTGTATCGCGCAGGTATTCTATTGACGGCGACTGCTCCGTACGATATCGAATCCAGCCCTTTCAATCCGGAGGTAATGCCTGCCAACAAAGAGCCACGACTACCATTTGCTCAATGGAAATACCATTTGGCTCTGAAATACGCTGGAGGTGATTATTCACATTCTCGATTTAAGCTTTTTAACTTGTTTTCTATGAGTGGGGTAGTTCTAGAATGACAGTACATTTATAACAGCTAATCGAGGAATCGTTATTCGTACCTACTTTAAAAATATTATTCATTTCTCACCTAAAAAAATGCACATACAGTCGCCATCGGATATCGGAGCGCCCAAAGTGCTCAAAAATATCTGAACACACGCTCTAAGCCTTCTTGGATCACCTTCTGATCTTTAGGATTGTCGTTGATACCTCTATCTAGAGTCTGTTCGGAAAGAGAAGAGTCTTGGAATGTATTGGGCCCCATACATTCCACGACTCTCCTCTTACCGCACAAATTCTATCTACCTAAACAGGTTGTTTGGTACATCGTTTGCCAAATTAAAACGGCAGATAGGTTGAGTCATTTATTATCTTCTCATACTTACCTAGAAAAAAAAATGGCCATGGTTTTTTTTACTACTGCACAAGTAAAAATTTCAAAATTACGAAAAACTGGTATAGAGCTGAAAAAAAAACGTGCGCAAAATTAAAAATTTCTAGGCCTGGGACCTGGGAAGATAGCAAATGACTCAACCTATCTGCCGTTTTAATTTGGCAAACGAAGTACCAAACACCCTGTATATCTTGGTACAATAATTAGTAATTAATTAATGAATTACCACAACTATAAGGAGATTGCATTTGCATATAATTACAAACGTTTTTGATACGATACTCAATAAGTCGGTACGTCATGTTGAAAATGACTGGTTTGTCAAATAATTTCATTTTAACAGAAATTATGTGACACGTAATTCAAAAAATTTCGTATAACAAAGTCACTTACTAGTGACTTTATTTGGCATCAAAATTCTTGTATAAAATACCATCATGTACCTCAGTAACCGGATATTCAAATGCAGTAATTGCTACAAGCCGATAGAGCGACGGTTGGGCTTGTTCCAAGCTCAGGACGATTACGAATGCTATTCCGACAGCTACGTCAAGTGCTTTTGGGGGCTGTGCGATGTGCGGCATGACAGCAAGGAGTGCCTCCGAGCAAAGCCTGAAGACCAAGGTTCGTTTCATTAGGTACCTACTCGCGTGATCCGTAGCCACACCATCTATGCGTAATTTCATAACGTGCGAGCAACCGCGTGACACTTTTTACCGTAATGTTATCTTGTGGCCACGGGTCCATGCCCAATAACGGTGTAACAGAAGTGTTGACACAAGCCAATTAGGTAGGTACCGAGGCAAACTACTAAACCCAATCCAATAAGTATTAGCATCTTAGCCTTCCCCTCAGTATTTTGATTTGT
Source organism: Cydia splendana (assembly GCF_910591565.1). Classification (NCBI taxonomy): domain Eukaryota; kingdom Metazoa; phylum Arthropoda; class Insecta; order Lepidoptera; family Tortricidae; genus Cydia; species Cydia splendana. The sequence goes on from NC_085973.1 coordinate 12,098,821, forward strand.
GGTCGCCAATCAAGAACTTTTCTGCCCCAGCGGCCATCGGTAAACATACCTACCTACCATGCACCTATGTCTTCGGTATATGATTAAGTATGTTTATCTTATTATGTTTCATTCTAACAATCCGAACTTTTTTATCATGCGTGGTACGTCTTAAAAAGTCGTCATTGGCAAAATCCCTCCTGCCAAAACCCACTAGAGGGGAAAGCCATAAAAAAACCACCTGCGTCCTTGAATATGTTTGAATAGTCACCGAGTTGGGTTGTATAATATTCGGGCCTGTAGGCTATAGGTGAGATGCTGTGAGGTTTATAATCCGGTGAATGCACCGTGCGGTCAAGCGTAGGTCAAGCGATCATGAAACACTCGAATAGTTAACAATGATTGCTTGAGCGGAGCTTGCTCGACGATTAAAGGATAACTCGCGTTTCACCGTAGTTAGTAGTTGTCCTATATATAATACTACTCTTTGGTAGTTAATACCTACCGAACCAGAGCTATAACCGCGAAAATCGAAGTTCGCAAATTGCGGGCATCTTTCTCTGTCACTCTTATTACACCTTCATTGGAGTAAAAGAGAAAGATCTCAGCAATTTGCGTATTTCGGTTTTCGCGGTAACCCCTCTGACAGGGAGATCGATTCTAATTTCAACAATTTGTTCTGGTTTTGATACGAACTTGACGATCGTCTTGATGACTGAGCGCATTCTCACGCACGACTAATGTCGAAGACTTCATTACTCGTGCACAAAGACATATGTAACTTCGTATAAGATGAATAAAGTCTAAGGAAAAAACGTGCCTCGGAAATCAAGAAAGTCATTCTCGGATAGATGGCGCACACACCTTTGGCCTATGGTCGGGTAGATGGCGTGACAACACCGTTTCATAGTTAACAATTTTAACACATAGAACACGAATGAACATGGGTCAAAATGATATAAAAATAATAAAATCATTTATCCATATATATATACATCTTTTTGATAATTTTATACGTTTTCATTTTGAGTTTTAGTCGTGTCGATAGATGGCAGTAAATTTACTGTGACTACAAAATTTACTATGACAGGACCCCTCTATGCTGTCTATTCTCTTTGCTCGTGCATCAATCTGCGAGAACTATGTTCAAAGTCGTATCAAAACCATTACAAGTTGTTAAATCAGAACCGGGCTCCAGGGCATCATTTGGCGCTCGGTCACCAATTTTTTGTACACTTGTCTTTATGTATCTACACGTCAAAGAGCCATCATAGAAATTAAGGCATCCCATATATGCAATCTAGCTGTCCCTAATTCGAATCCACTAGGTATTCGGATCATTCCGAATACTTCCTAATTTTTTCGATAAATCTGAAAAAGGACTAATATGGCGGAATTGTGGGTGATTTTCGGAATTACCTGATATTCTAAACCTAAAGTATTCGGAATTCCCCGAATATACCTTACCCTAATTATACTTAGCCAATATTTTTCATATTTTAGTAGTAACACTAACTTAGTATTTCTCTTTTAATTTCAGTTATAACCATGCAACCAAAATGCAAGGAAGTACCGTGTCCAGCCTAGTCATCTCAACTCATACATCTTTTATTCTAAATTTTCTACATAAATACCAATAATATAATTCAATACTTTATTTCATGAGTCATTAAAATCATAAACCGTTAAACTGCTCTGTCTTTCATTTAACACTTGCCGTACGTTCATATTGATTCGGGATTCTAGTATGTAATCTTGGAAGGGGCTCCATACTGCTTCATCAACGTTTTTATTCATCTCTGATACCAATTGTTTTTTGTCCGATATGTACTTGAAAGTGGCTTCACTATAGCTGATCTTGTTTAGGTCTTCCTTGTCAGCCCAGGGAGACGTATGTGCTGGTAGGATCTTTGGAACTGCATGGTAGCAGAGCCGTGCCTCCTTAGACATTATCATGACGTCTCCGCTGTCAAGTAGTATTGCTGACGGCTCTACAGATTTGTCTTTACCTCCAATAAGGAAGATTGCTGATTGACCAAAACTGTAAAAGAAAAATATGTGCAAATATAGTTCCCAGTAATCTTTTAAATTGCTCATTGCAACAGGGTAGAAAATCAGCAGATCATTGTATAACATGACAACCACTTGTCTACAATAAAAGCATGTAATATAATAATTTTAAATCTAGCCATACTGATTTATATTATTTAAATTGGAATCCAGACGCTCTATGGTTCACAGACATAGTGTGAGGAAGCAGAAGGGTGTGTTGCGCCTTGCATTGATTACAGGGGCATTGGGGGGCAAGCAGTGTTCCCCCGCGAATTCTCGGACTATGTGCGCTAACTGTACTTGTAAGGCGCAGCATTATACTTGTAGGTAGTGTTCTCGAAATTAGGCACAGTTGCATATTATTGATATTATAATTATACGCTACAGGCACCACCTGTAGAATATTCCTACAAAAACAAGTGCTATTAATAGTCTCTTTGGCTACTTTACATTGTCTTAATTAAGGTATTGATATAAGGTGCACAAGGGCAATTTCAACTGCGGGAAATTTCAACTAATTGAAATATGTTCCGTTTTTAGGGTTCCGTACCCAAAAGGTAAAACGGGACCCTATTACTAAGACTTCGCTGTCCGTCCGTCCGTCCGTCCGTCTGTCTGTCACCAGGCTGTATCTCACGAACCGTGATAGCTAGACAGACAAACATTTTCACAGATGATGTATTTCTGTTGCCGCTATAACAACAAATACTAAAAACAGAATAAAATAAAGATTTAAATGGGGCTCCCATACAACAAACGTGATTTTTGACCAAAGTTAAGCAACGTCGGGCGTGGTCAGTACTTGGATGGGTGACCGTTTTTTTTTTTTTGCATTTTTTCCGTTTTTTTTTTCATTATGGTACGGAACCCTTCGTGCGCGAGTCCGACTCGCACTTGCCCGGTTTTATTTTTTACATTATTTACTAGAGTGCCATATATGTTGAAATTTCCCACAGTCGTAATGGCCCACCTGCACCTTACATAAATACAAACCTAAACGAAAACAGTGGAGCTTCTAAATTCAGTTCCGAATGGTCTGTGTGAGCGGACAGTGTTGAGTCCATGTGGTAATAGTTGACTATCGCCGCCTCGGCCTTGAAGCCCGTGTAGCCAACATACTGTGCCACTACATCTGACAACTCTGCCAACTCCTCGGGAAATTGGGATCTGTTTTCATCTGTGTATACCTGGAATTGATTTAATAAATAATGAATTATTTGAAATTATTTACTTAAGATTTAACTAATTGTTAGAAATGTAAAGCTGCAAATAAATCATGTTATACTAAAACATTCCATCAAGTTCTTGATTGATATTATTAATGTATAATGAAGCATGAAACTACATAATTATATAATTAGTTAACTACCCCAATTCTTCATAAGGTACTTTTCAGGAAATACTTTCAAATTATATGGAAGCATTGCAGTCATACAAATAAAACTAACAGAAAGGACAGACAAAAGCACACAGAAAAATATTAACATTTTACTTTTGTATCCCAGTTGTGGTGATATCCCAATGTAGTCCATCTCAATTTCTTCTGAAGCTGTTTATTACATGCTCCATCATCAAAACACTCCGCCCACCAATCTGGCAACAACACTTCAATATCAATATTCAACTTATTTGGCTTTCTAGGGTATTTCTCCAAACACTTTCTAATCCAATACCTTTGTCCTAGGGCTGTAAACGGATTTTTTAATAGAAATAATCCAGGGTGATTATGAAATGTGTATAGTTCCCATTCTTTAGTATTCCTTAAACCTAGCAAGTCTGTTCTGCTGTCTTCACCGACATTGTCGGGATTCACTTTTGTGACCTGAAAAAAGTAACATAATCAAGGCTTCTTTCACGAAAAAAAAATGAATAGAACATATCTGGAGAAGTAAATATTGAATTTACCTTATCGGTATGGTTACTAATATTGACTAGAGATATTACTTCACTCAGCGACGGCTTTGGTTTATTCAATTTGTAGTATTTAAATTTTGACTTAAAATGATCAACTGTTTCCATTGTTATTATGTACACGTATTATATTTTACTGCAATAACTTAAAATAAATAATAATGCTTCCCAACTTTTGGTAAAATTATTTCCGGTTGCCATTACGAATATTTTAAAAGCCAACAATCTTTCGACAGTTGCATAAATTTATTATATATAAATTGGCTCGTATATTTAGTTATATGCAGAAATATTTAAGGTTTATACTTAAATGTGTTTTCAATATCTACAAACATATAACGTTACATTCATAAAAAAAAAACCTGATTTTTAAAAGTAATCTAGGGAAATATTATAGCTATGGCAACATTGTAATTAACTGTCACTTGTATCGTTTGAGCAATATTTTAAAACGCTACTGTAAACTACGCACTTGACAATAAAACGAGCAGTTTTCCTTACTAAACCTAGTATCAGCGATAATAATATTATCCGAAACAACATAACCATGTGTCAATCAATACTGTCAATGTCATTTTCAGTCATTCGCCAGTCCAGCGATATAAATATTATTGAGTTTAATACAAAAATATAAGATAAATACTATTTTATTGTTACAACTATTGTGCTGATAAAATTACTTTCATAAAAAAATATACTTTTATTCACTAGTGATATCATAACATGAGCCAATCAAATACTGCCGCTCATATACCAGAATGTTTGAGGGTAAATTTATTAATTTTTCAAATTCACAATCATAGTGGATAATATTAGTAAAACAAAAAAATTTCCTTGTGTAGTTTATGAAGAATATTTACATTTTTAATAACTAAACTCGCCGACTTTGATTTTCCAGGACGACTCTGAAGATGGCAAATCCAAACTTAGAAAATGGTTGAACATGAACTTCCGAATTGAAATGACTGATGGAAGGGTCCTCATTGGTGTGTTTCTCTGTACAGATCGGGATGCCAACGTAATTTTAGGTAAATATTTAATTTTGATTCTTATATTACTTTTTATTACACATTAATTAGTTCTGGTTATTATTTTGATGCATGTGTAGCATATAGGCATTAACTTCTAAATGTAGGTATGTACTTGTAATACTAACAATGTTATGGCCCTATGCAGTCTGTAATAAATTGAAATTGAAATTTATGATCTGAATTCTAATTTAATCAACTTCCTCAACTCCAGTCACATTTTTTTTAAGCTAGTCAATGTTAGGTATGGTAGGCAGAGATGGGCAAAATGTAATCGACTAACGATTAACGATTAAGACTAAAAGAATTAATTGCGACTGACGATTGAAAACGACGACTGATCAATCGTAGTTGTATAGAGTGCAACTAAATTAGTTGCCGATTGATTACGGACAACTAATTTTTGTAATCGACTAATTAGTTTGACTATTTTTTCCGCGACTAATGTTAGAAGCAAATTAAATGGAAAACCTCGGCTTGACAGCCAGCAGATTAGGACATCTTAACGCATGTATAAAAATGAAATAGTACATGTGTTACTTGCTATATTTTGACCATTTTTATGAAGTGTAAAATGTCTCTTATCTAAGGGTAAATAAAAATTGGGTACTTTATGCATTGACACTTAAAACACAATTTTATAAATAAAACTTTGTATTTTGTTGTTAATCAATGTCAATCGTAAAAATAATACTTAAAATTGCCCATAATATTACATTGTCATTCAAGCATTTCAAATTAAACGTGTATACATAATTTTAGCTCAATTGGTTGAAGGTATCCGCTTCGAAAAAAGCTGCAAGATTCTACCCAAACCAACACAGGTACAACATACGAGTACCTCCAATGTACATACATACCAACTTTTAGTTACATATTGCAAGTTAAATAAAAAATGCAAAAACCAGCGATGACATTGTTTTAATAGATTTAACCGTGAAATTTAGTCGATTGAAACTAAAACTAATTTAGTTGTTAGTTGTACATTCTCACAACTAATTTAATCGCAACTAAATTAATTGCGATTAAAAAATGACGATTGATATTTTTAATCGATTGATTAGTTAACTAAAAAATTAATCGATTAATGCCCATCTCTGATGGTAGGCAATGTTGTTAGAAGTTTGATATGTAGAACGAAAATAATCATAATATGAACATTTTCACATTTTATTGCTAAGAAAAAGTCTATACCAGATATGCTTACACTATAAAAATAATAATTGAATAAAAATTATAAATATTAAATAATAATAAATACATTCAGTTTTTTTTTCTGTAATTCCAGGAGCTTGCTCAGAGTACCTGAAGAGTAATGATGGTGAAACAGAAGAGCCCAGAGTACTGGGTCTAGTCATGGTGCCTGGCCGGCACATTGTCTCCATACAGATTGACGACATGGCCGCACAGCGCAGAACTGCTCCCATTATGAATGATTCTATGTGGTTATAATTGTGAGTGTAATATTTTTATTTATTTAAATAAGAGAATAAAATTTCAAACCCGTCAAAATCATTTATTTAGTACCAAGGTGTTAAGTTATTGACATACTTACATTCAAATTGTTTAGTAGTTTTTGCAAAATCTCTAATTCTAAATAGATATTCTTAGAATCATTAGCAAAAGGATTGTAGCTGTCACTTGCATTTATATTATTAGTTTTAGTTAGAAGAGCTGTTAAATCTTGACTGATTGTGTTTATTCCTCTTTGAGGGTTTGATAAAACACTATTCAAAAGTTTAGGCTCCAATAATTTTTGCAAACATATGTATGGATGAGGTAGTATTTTTGATTGGCTAATATTTTTATAGAAAATGGTGCTCAATATCCTTACATCCTCATCTTCGTCTTGTAAAAGGATAATGGCTGACTCAATCATGGTAACTTTTACGGAATCTGATAGCCTATGGAATGCACTTGACAATTCATTATTTGCTAATGCTGCAATATATCTCATTACTACATCAACAGACTCAGGGTCGCATAATTTTAAAATCTCGTTTGACAAATATACAACACCTTTTTCATCATTTTTACCTAACAAAATACGTACAGTAAATGGCAGTAAGTAGCGCAAATTAAAAGGAAGACCATTGATTTGTATAGCTTCCAGTAAAGGTTCAGTACAACAATTTATTTCTACTAATTGAGATATCTTATAGAGAATTCTCCATATTTCACTACTGCTATATTTATTACTACATTCCAATAATAATTCTGCAATCTTTATTAACACATCTTTAGGAATTTCTTCATTGTCACATTTTATCTTGTCTAGCAGAACTTTACAACAGTTCTCAAATCCAGTTCTATTTGCAAATATCTCTATCACATGTGATATTTCAGACCAAGAAATATTTCTAACACATTTTCTTACTCGCGCGTTTGCCCAAGAGTGAATTCCGGGTGCATAACCATTGGCATCTAATTCTGTCACAGTGCCCAGTATTGTATCAACACTCACATTAAATTCAAAAATATCTTCATACAGTTCCTTACATACATAGGAATGTCTGCCTTTGTAAAATTTACTTTGAATAGCCTGCTTTATCACTTGGAACTGAGCATTTGTCGCTTTGTCATTATAATGTTTATAGCAATGTGCCAACAATATGAGCACTCCATGCAAAAAGTTTTCTGATACCAATCCATGTTTCAACAATGCTTCATAAATCACATCAAATGAGAAAATGTTAAATATGGATTTGGCAGTGAGACGTCTTACAGTGTAGATGGGGCTATCCAGAAGACAAATTAAGCTTTGTAATAAGTTCGAATTAGTTGACGTTTCCTCAGTAGAGTCAGAGGAAAAATTGTACTTCATAGCACTATTAGCCAACATATTCAGTATGGGCACTAAATTGGAATGTGACAGTACTTTATCAGATGTACTAATATTTCCGAGTTGATGATTAATGTACATCCATAATTTCGGGGAATGCGTGCGTATTTCGTCACATGCTACTGTAGCTATGGTCTCATCTCCTGTCCCTGATGCTTTTTTCTGTCCTATTAGTTTTGGAACTAAAGCACCATAGAGTTGGAGAGCAGCATTTCTGAAATAAAAGAAAATAAAAATATGTAAATACATATTATACAGATCGACTTAGCCCTAAACTAAATAAAGTTTGTACTTTTGGTACTAGCCTACAATCTAAGTAGGTATATATTTACCATCCAATATAAATAAATAATACCTAACGATACTATCGAAAGATATTCGTAATAAACACACTAAAATGGAATTCAAACTCTTTAAAACAATAAAATTTAGTTTTTACCTCGAAATAGTTAAGAATGCTAACGTTATAATATCTAAAGTGACTAGACACACGGCAGCATTCACATAAAAATGAAGTATTTACCTTATTTGCCAATGGGGACTCGTCAAGTTATCAAATGCAAGTTTGGCTAATTGTGGTGAGTAGTACATAACATCAGAAGCTATACTGCTATCTACAACTATTCTAGTCAGAAAGTGAATGTAGATGGCTTTTGGCAGATCCTTTTCGTTTTCAATATCTGTATTCCCATGTAATTTCTCAGGCAGGTCTTCGGAATGACTGCAGGTTTCCAATATCATGTTCATAAAGTAATGAAATAAAGGCTGGAAAAGGCAACAATATATAATCATAATTATACTACCAAAATAAGACACACTAAGAAAATCTATAAGTCAGAAAATTTCTATTATGGTCTTACCTTTCCCTTTTTCATGTCACTGGATACTATTCTGTGGACCATAATAGATAACCCAGCACCTCGCCTAGTTATAGAGGCCATTTTACTAGCTTCCGTTATCAACTCTTTAAGCTTGTTTTTGAGTAACACATGAGGAATGCTAGAAATGTCCACTTCATCGGGTAGGGATGTTAAATATTGGATGGCTTGACCTGCAAATTGTATACAAGATAAATGTAACTTATTTAGTTTAAACAATTAGTGAACAATTCCGGCCCACCATGGCCCCACTATGTTACCTATTATACCTATATTGATGTTAATGGTAAGTTTTATACGGTGTATGGCATAGGCCATAATTCTAGACCTTATTCCACTGTAATAAAGTTTACTAAATCTGCTGGACTCTTGAAGTTATAAAATTAAAATTCTGATAGTAGGTATCACTAAAATTTCATTAATTTACTGTCTTTTTACGAAACTATTATTATTGTATTATTAATTATTATTTTCTTTCCATCAGTGTTCTAGTTAATAACAATAAATAATTTACCAAGAGCGGCGCCCGCAGCCTCAATAGCTCCTTTATGTCGTGAACTTTCCAAAACGCGAGTTATTATGATGAGGAATTTTTGTATATACTGTACTTGATCACAGTGCCGAATCATAAGCGCTGCCAAATCACAGCAAGCCTGTAACAAATGACTTTTTAATAACATAAACTTAAAGAACCATTTTAAACTTTAGTCATAGTCATAGTCATTTATTTATAATATTTTAAATATTACATGTCAAGTTATTAGGCAATAGGTATTCAGTTTTTATATAACATTCAAACAACATAAGGTCTACTAAGAGTCAATATGGTTTGTCTTCATATGGTCATAGAAAAACACAGCTTGTCTCATTTGAGCCTTGAAATAATGTCAAAAAATGTACAAAAGGTTGCTATAGTTGCTATTGCTATAATTCAAAATTTTATTTAATTATTATTTTGAAAAAAAAATGTATTTACCTACCTTTACATTTAGCCAAATACTGTTGAGGACCATTTGATGAATACCAGATATCTTCGTGTTATCTTTGTCGTAATTTGACGCGTACCCCGATTTATTGATGATCTGCTCCACCATATCATTCATTTTAGAAAAGTCTGAACTTGATGAATTTTCCTCCCAGGCAAAGTGATTTGATATGTTGTCCAATGTTTTAAGAAGCCTGATTATTTCTTCATCCGATATCTTAAAGTTATAAGCTTTCTGGTCACAGACATCTAATACAACTAGCATGATATCCATAAAGGAGTGTAACTGTTTTCCATTTTCAATTGATTCTAAAATATCCCTGTTTAACTCGTTTTCATTGGTCAGCTCATTAAATGCAAAAGTAAAAACATCTTCAACAGTTTTGAAGGTGGCTAGTTCAAGTTTTTCTTTTAGCAGAATACTGACAATTAATTTAAACATGCTCTGACCACAACTGATTTCATAGAAAAATTTGCCTCCAATACTTTTCAACGCTTCGTCTATTACATGATTAATCAATAAGTTTGTTTTCTTGAAAGCAGGTGAGTAATAATTTAAAAGTAAATGAACTACATTTTCTCTTATATCATCAGATGGATCCTGTAGGAAGCTTGTTAACTTTTTAACAAATGTTTCGTCTGATAGTAGCCATATCCCTTCATCATGTAACATTTTATACAAAGTTGTGTCACTGGGTCTAGTTTGATTCTTTTTGTTTTTTGGTATATCGATCAAGCACTCCCACACAATACTGCATATTTTTACAGATGTAATCTTTCTTTGATAATTGCCCTTTACATTTAAATTAGAAACAACAAGTTCCTGCAAGGCTGTCAAAAAATTTTGAAGATATTGCAAGTCCACAGGCACATTATTTTTACAGTGTGTGGTGAAAGCAGCATGATTTTGCATCAAGAAGTTTTTAAGGCACTTCAACATGCCAAGTCTCAGCACAGTACAGTCAGAGTTTATATTATTTTTTACATAATTTAATACAAGTTCAAATTCTAATTGACTAGGTATAGTTTTGCCTTGAAATTCGCAAATAATATCAAATGCAGCCATCCTGATATCCAAACTGCTGTGCTCTATTCCTTGCAACACCATTGATTGAAGTAAACTGTAATCTGCTGATGAATTCCAATTCTTCTTAACAAGTCCAAGCTTATTTGCTTGTTTCAGAATAGACAAGCTGTTATACAGTTTTCTTTCTATATCTTCAGTGTTTTCAAATATAACTTCAAACTGATTTACTAAAGATGGAAACTTTTTTAAGGTTTGTAAGCACCAGTAGTTGTTAAAATGTTCAATTGGTTTTGTACTTTCCCCATTTAAAATTCTGTCAACAGTTAGCAAGAACATTTGGATCCAATCATCTTCAGTGGCCATGTTCTTCAAAATTGCGAAATACATATCAGTTCCTGCTGAAACTAAACCCGGTTTTTCTAAGCTGTTTGATAAGCCAGTTAGCCAATCACTTTCTTTCATAAGTTTTGAGATATTCCCTTTGCATTGTCCTATCATTTCTGCAAGCATTAAATACTTAGCTTTATTCCAATAAAATCCATTCATTTCTTTAACAACACTTTGGTATGTTGTATCATCCATTAGAGATATCAGTGCCTGGAATATGGTTTTATTTAGATCCCTCACCCCTGTGATAGGGTTTTCCCAATTATGGTTCACTAAATTTAACAATCTAACTTGATTACTTTGTGTGAATATGCAATCTTGATGTTGTGTGCCACATACTTTCTTGAGAGAGCTTATTGTTTTGAAAACAATAAAAGTGTTCCTTGAGTAATCATATGCCATCTGAATGAGCAAATCAATAATAGAATTCAGAAGAACCTCTAAAGTTGTATTTGCTTTACTGGATTTAGTTAGAAAGTTGGATTGAAACATTCCATACATTAAAGACACTGCCCATGTTGTCTTTGGATTTATCATCACATCATTTTTCCTCTCATTTATTTCATGATCAATGCCTTGTAATATTTCCTTTAAATAGAACTCCTCTTTTCCAGTCAAAGGAATGACAGTGTATAAACATGTTGAACACAATAACTGGTCATCTAACTTGAGAAGCCCTGATTGTAATTGCAGCCAAAGAACTTGTGTTACTTTATCCCATGTGTCACTATTCTGTTCTGCTGACTGAAGTTTCTTTGCAGATATAAACACTTCCTGAAATCCATGAATAACACTGTTTAAAGATAAGGTGCATTGGGTTGCAATAACTCTAGAACCACATATTTTCTAAATCAGAGGTTTCTACATAGATTTTGCATAGCTTTAAGATTACATCTAGCTCTACCGAAATTTCATCAGCTGAAATATTTTAAACTGGTGATAATTGTAAACTACAATTGAAAAACCAATAGTTTAGATTTTAAGGCATTCAATTTTGTAACTATTAGTCTGGCACACATATTAGACAACATACACACAACTGCATTTTTAATAAGAATACTCTAGACAATATAGAAATAACTTCTACTACTTGCCTGTATCAATGCACTAGTAAGTGTTTTTGCCTGAAGCAATTTCTGTGTTAAGTCCTCCATTATACTTTCAATTTTTCATTGCCTGAAATGAAAGTTGGAAAAGGTTTACAATAACAGGTTACATTCCCCATTTCATTTTAGACAAAGTATGGTATAACTTCCCTGTATATTATTGTAAATCCCGAAGGAATGTGACAAGGAAGAAGAATTAAAAGCCAATCGCAACTAAAAATAATTTACTATTCAAGATCTAATATTTACAATAAAAGCTGAACAATTAAACATTAATCTTTATTGTTCTTTTATAGGTTCATATCCTTCCTTCTGCATTTTCTCTTTAAACACATTAAAGTCCCGTTTCCTATCAAAGTGTGAGACCCACTGTGTGGGGCAAGACTTTTCGAATAGCTTTCTTAACTCTGAACACTCTTTGGGTTTATAGGAGCTGTCTTTTATGTTCTGCTTATCTAAACACTCCCAGTAACGATCCCTGGACTCCCAACAAGTCTTTCTTTGCTCTTTATCGGGAAAAGACATCTTTCGCGATTGGATATAAACCTAAAATGGAAAGTAAAAATGCTTTTATAAAAGATTTGTTACTGCTAAGGACTTACGAGTACCACTTAAAAGGCCCCTTTAGATATAACATAATCAAGCAATGCATATATTCAAAACTTACGTATTTTCTTAAGAAGTTGTGGTAATGTCGCCTGAGAGAGCAAGTCTATCAATTTATTTTAGTTTTCGCAAGAATCTTTATTATTCTGTTTAGCGATATCGCATAACCTCAAAACTATAACATGACAGATGGACATTGACAATCTTTGACAGCTGAGCCATATCGACTGCTGTTACGTTCGAGACATCGATTGAAATGTTAGTTCAGATGCAGAAAATTATTATTTTGTTAGAACTAAAATATAATATTGCGGTTGGCGTTTCTATGTAGAAATAATAAAACAAAAAACAGTCGAGCCATCTTCGTCAGTAGCAAAACGTGGCAAATTTAAAAAATATAGGCTCGAAGGGTCATCATCCCATAAAAAAATGGAATTTCGCGTCTTTTTTGACTGACAAAGTTGATTGACAGACTATACAATTTAGAAGTCCACTATTTTGTGTATGCCGTATGGCATTCAGCAAAAATTTGTACTAAAAGCAGTCTCTTATGCTGGCCTTATTATAGGCCAACCTCGCAGCTATGCGGTAGAACGGGAAAGCAATATCGCGTGTTCCCTCTAACGAATAACTCTGTCCCTTAATTTGGCCCAATGTGTGTATTGGAAAAAAGGCGCTTTATTCAATATTTCTTTTGGCGCTTTGTTTTAAGTACGGAATTGGTTGACTGATTGGCTAGATTCAGAGGGGTCAGGGTTTAGAGGTATACTGACTACTTATACTGAGTAAAAAGTGTAGCGGGGTTGGAGTGTAAATATAATCTAGAATATTATTTAAGGCTAGTTTATATTCGCGAAAAAATAAAAAATCTCAATTTAACAATATTTGTTCTTAACATATTATAGAGTAGGTACTTTCAAGATGGCTTGGTTGAATATTATTAGTGTGTAATAATATTAGTTTAATACCGTTCGAGAAATGGGCCTCAGTTCGTAGACTAATAATATTAGTCTCATACCGTTCGAGAAATGGGCCCCAACTGTAGGTACTAGATTAACTATGTAGATACATTTATTAAAGCTATTAAAGTTCTTTAACGAAATCAGACACAATATCCAACTTGTTCAAAGTAAAGAAATGAAAATGTTTTATTTCATTATCGGCAATCAAGTCTTGCAGTAACTTCTTTACAATTTCTTGTCCCGTTATACTCGATTCTTCTTTGTTTTTTAATTTTTCCAGTAAATCTTGGGAAACTTTTACCTTGCAAAGATTAATGAAGCCATTCAGTTGTTTTAAATTTTCGAACAGGAACACACCCGGTATTATGGGTACTGTGATCCCGATCTCTTTGCAAGTTTTTGCAAAGTTATTAAAAACTTCTTTTTCAAAAAATGCCTGTGTAAGTATGAAATCTGCTCCACTGTCGATTTTTTCTTTAAGGTTTAATAGTTTCTCTCCGGTTTGATCAGGAGATCCAGCCACACCTAGGCAAAAATAATTTCCTGTACTCGCCCTTATGTAGGCTACTAATTCTCGGGCGCTTTTAAAATCCGAAGTAGCGGCGTCATATTTTTCTGGAATAAGTAAATAATTATTTATGGGGCATATTGCTAGTCTGTTGCACCTTTAGTGGTGATCGTTCGTATTCAGATAACATAGAGTAAAATGATGCACAGTAAACGTCTTGCGATAGTAAAACTTGCACGTAGACGTCACGAGATTTAAATCAATGCAACTAAAAAAAAGCCAAGTTTTGAGATAGAACACAAAAATAACCCTTACCTCCTAACATAACAAGCAGGTTGCAAACATTTTGCTCCTGTAGTAACGCCAGCACTTGGTCCAAGTAATCCTTTTTCAACATATCACAAGTCAAGTGCAATAACACAGGATGTTGTTTGCTTCTTAAAAATTTAACCATCCTTAAAGGTGCTATATCTAAGTCTTCGCACTTGTGATTTTTGGCGTGCCATGTCACTGAGAAAAACACTGGTTCCACATTGAGGTTGTTTATATCTTCAACCGTCACATCGGGAGTTACTTCGAAAGAATAGGAAAACTTTTCTGTCTGTTTTATCAAGTCAGTGATTTTACATGAAGTCATGTTTCCCAAGTAGATGACAAAGATAACTTAAAATGTCTTGTGAATTTATAACCAATAAAGATACCTAACAGACTCTTATGAGCTTAATGTAACTGTGTTGTTTTACGACTGGCTTAATATTATCGATTACACAGTCGGCCTTTAGGTATAAGTGATATCGCCCGATTTGAAATGCAAACGTTTAAAGAGCTATATCAAGTGACGCGAAGAATTCGTTATCATAAGTTAAAAGTCTCAATCGAACTGACCGTAACAGCGAAGTCGGGTCACTTCTTATTATTATCCGACATAATATCAATTTATGATATGCCACAGAGCTAAGTGATGGTGAGTTGACTTGAGTGCTAACCTCACAAGTGCCTCACAAAAAATCGTGACGCGATAACAGTAGTAGATATCAGTATCACTAGATGGCGTTCTTAGTCACTTGATTTATATTGTACAACGTAACTAATGACTAGGTATGAAGAGTACGAAGACACTTTACAATTTACATATTCACGGTACTGTTCTACCGTAGTTCATATTTTAGGAATAAGTAGGATATAGAGGAATTGTTCAAGGATAATAAAGAAAACGAAACACATCCAAATTATGTAGTGTAATGACTGTTCTATACATTGATTACCAATCAGCCATAGGTATAGGTATCACAACCAAAATCAATTACTACGAATAACTTAAAAGATCTTCTAGTGTAGGTAATCGTTACGTAAAGCTGCCCTCAAAGCTGCATGTCGAATACATTTTATTGCCGTCTCTACAGTCTACGTTTTCTTTTACACGTATAAAATCAACTACTTATCTATTTAGGTACACTTTTAATTGCGATTAACATGAAGTTCTTTCGATAATGACGGAATAGGTATAATACAATGACCTTTTATCTCTATTCGTGTAAAAGCCTCCAAACACCTATTTCTACGAATTGTCTAAATTAATTACTTATTGAAGCCTACAATATTATAAATGCAATATCCCTTACGTATGTTAGTTATTGTTACGGTTTAATAAAGCTTCGGATTAATTAACTTATATAAATTTGGTACTAGAAATGTTTATCTTTGATATTTTAATTGTTTTTAGAAACGTCAAATTGTTTCGTCAGATCTTTACGCAGATAAATGTTAACTTAGATATTAATTCAATACTTAACATTATGCTTAAACGTGCCAACCTTATCTGCCAAAAGTGATGCTGATGTAACTATAATTAATAATTATCTAAAAGTCCTTATCCTTATGATACATTTTATAACATAACATTTGACGCCGGATAAAACGATCGACGGTACCTGCTTCTTAAAACAGCATTGACGTGTTTTATGAAACATTCATGGAATATCTTCGTATAAAACTGGCAACAGTGTTTCAATCTGCAAAAGTAGAGGTAATATTGTTTATCAGTGACTTTCCTGCAGTCATAATAAATTACTTACGTGTTTTTTTTCTAATACAGTATGTGCAGTAAAAGTACATTGCCACTACAACATGGCGCTGTGATATGTCTACTTCACTTTAAGCTTATATTTGGATAATATAAAAAACGACTAGTAGTTTACTCAATTTGTTCCTGGCAATTTTTGTAGCATTAATACGCAGCACGAATCTTTAGTCATTATTTTAAAACAAACTATTGATTATTTTGAGATATATAACCTCAAAACTATAACATGACAGATGGACATTGACAATCTTTGACAGCTGATTTTTATTTTTTATTTTTTTCGTCCATCTGGACCACGGACGTAGAGGGTAAACTGGATAGTGTACACTGGCCAAAAAGTGTGTCCACATGAGAGGTCAAACCTGAGCCCTCCATCTCTTTCTAATTAGGGTGACCATAAGTCATATGAATGTGGGATATTAGCATAAGATGGAATGTATAGTTTGGCCGAGATCTTTTCTCATTCGTGCATAATCACAGAGAATCATACTGTATTTTCCCTATGCTAGTATAATTGCCCCAGAAAAGAGATGGATATAGTTTTTTTCTCTTCTGTAAAACGCTTCACACAACCTTACTTCATTTAGTCGTTATAAAGCTTTTAGTAGTTATAAAAGCTATTACAGATGGGATGGGCGTATTGGATCGCGATCAATGCGATCATGCTTGATTGTGAGGAAGGTGGTCCACCGTACGTCCATCGTACGTATTGGGTGAAAACCAGCGTAGTGTCTTATAGACACTGCTTATGCTGAGCGGCATCCTATTTGGTGTATGTTTACTGTATTGTGAACTTTATGTTGTACTTACCGTAATGTAGGTATGTTTTTGTACGCCAAATAAATATTTTCTATTTCTATTTATTTCTATCAAAGACAGCTATAAGAGAGAGCGAGACAGATATCCAGGGTCGGGTAAAACGTTGTAGTTGTACTTGGTAATTCGCAAATCGTATCGATTAAAAACGCTGCCTTCGGTCGTGTTTTAATTTATCACCACTCGTTGCGAATTTAATTCCTACTTTCAACACTTGCAACGTAAATGAATTTATATTATTACTATGCCCACTGGTTATCGATACTAGTCATTTTGTCAAGCCCTAGCGTAGCGTAACAATTTATGTTTTTACACGAAATTATCTTGATTATTGACTAAAATGATAAAATATTAGCACACGACGAAATAAAAACTTACATTTAACTGTGTAAACCGGCATTCTACACTATTTATGCTCTTCATAATTCATGATTTAACAAAATACCGATCACTATCAATATCATACTCATGGTGTGTTCATATACGTGATGACTTCCCTTTTGCATACTTTAGCTATTCTTTAAGGGTAAGCGTCATCGTAGATCTGTAATTGGAACAACATTTTCAAATTTGCCGCTTTTGTATACTGACGGAAATGTCGGCCCAACCTATATAGAATCGATTACATATATATAAATAGTTAGAATTAACGTTCCAGTAATTAAATATTATGTATAAATATGAGTCTGTAATGTCCAAGGACTTCGGATTTAATTTTTGGCAATTATGTAGCTCTCATTACGTGAACCGAATAATTAAACATGCCGAAATAAGTATATCTTTATTTATTTATTAGTATACTATTTAGGTAAAGTTATTTTTACATTAAGTATGAAATAACAATTTTGTAAGACCGATCCAAATCGTACCGACATCATAGTCACCCTAATCGTCATCAAGTTGGGGATACCAATTAATATTCAAAGTTACTACAATTTCTACCATATTCAATTTACTGTTTTTTTGTTGCGCACATGCTTGGCTTAATCAGTTAATAATATTAACATCATAATAATTAACAAATTACTTAAAAGATATCAGAACTGTAATTGGAATATAGCACTAAAATAGTATAAGAAGGTAATGAATTTCAGTAGTATATTGATATAATTTCTACCAAAATGGTATCTTTTTAACATTGGCAACATGTGCGAGTGAGACACAGGGCTCGGGTTTTTCTATCTCATGTGGACCGTTTTCTCTAGTCTGGTACGAACAACATTCTGTCTCGGTGATAAGGTTCAAATTAGTATGGCAAAAAAACTGACAACTCGCTCCAGTTTAAACAATATAACTTCATGATCTGGACAGGCTAAAGCTCTAAGCCATACTGCCTTCTTTGACAGCTGAGCCATATCGACTGCTGTTACGTTCGAGACATCGATTGAAATGTTAGTTCAGATGCAGAAAATTATTATTTTGTTAGAACTAAAATATAATATTGCGGTTGGCGTTTCTATGTAGAAATAATAAAACAAAAATCAGTCGAGCCATCTTCGTCAGTAGCAAAACGCGGCAAATTTAAAAAATATAGGCTCGAAGGGTCATCATCCCATAAAAAAATGGAATTTCGCGTCTTTTTTTACTGACAAAGTTGATTGACAGACTATACAATTTAGAAGTCCACTATTTTGTGTATGCCGTATGGCATTCAGCAAAAATTTGTACTAAAAGCAGTCTCTTATGCTGGCCTTATTATAGGCCAACCTCGCAGCTATGCGGTAGAACGGGAAAGCAATATCGCTTGTTCCCTCTAACGAATAACTCTGTCCCTTAATTTGGCCCAATGTGTGTATTGGAAAAAAAGGCGCTTTATTCAATATTTCTTTTGGCGCTTTGTTTTAAGTACGGAATTGGTTGACTGATTGGTTAGATTCAGAGGGGTCAGGGTTTAGAGGTATACTGACTACTTATACCTACTGAGTAAAAAGTGTAGCGGGGTTGGAGTGTAAATATAATCTAGAATATTATTTAAGGCTAGTTTTTATTCGCGAAAAAATAAAAAATCTAAATTTAACAATATTTGTTCTTAACATATTATAGAGTAGGTACTTTCAAGATGACTTGGTTGAATATTATTAGTGTGTAATAATATTAGTTTAATACCGTTCGAGAAATGGGCCTTAGTTCGTAGACTAATAATATTAGTCTCATACCGTTCGAGAAATGGGCCCCAACTGTAGGTACTAGATTAACTATGTAGATACATTTATTAAAGCTATTAAAGTTCTTTAACGAAATCAGACACAATATGCAACTTGTTCAAAGTAAAGAAATGAAAATGTTTTATTTCATTATCGGCAATCAAGTCTTGCAGTAACTTCTTTACAATTTCTTGTCCCGTTATACTCGATTCTTCTTTGTTTTTTAATTTTTCCAGTAAATCTTGGGAAACTTTTACCTTGCAAAGATTAATGAAGCCATTTAGTTGTTTTAAATTTTCGAACAGGAACACACCCGGTATTATGGGTACTGTGATCCCGATCTCTTTGCAAGTTTTTGCAAAGTTATTAAAAACTTCTTTTTCAAAAAATGCCTGTGTAAGTATGAAATCTGCTCCACTGTCGATTTTTTCTTTAAGGTTTAATAGTTTCTCTCCGGTTTGATCGGGAGATCCAGCCACACCTAGGCAAAAATAATTTCCTGTACTCGCCCTTATGTAGGCTACTAATTCTCGGGCGCTTTTAAAATCCGAAGTAGCGGCGTCATATTTTTCTGGAATAAGTAAATAATTATTTATGGGGCATATTGCTAGTCTGTTGCACCTTTAGTGGTGATCGTTCGTATTCAGATAACATAGAGTAAAATGATGCACAGTAAACGTCTTGCGATAATAAAACTTGCACGTCGACGTCACGAGATTTAAATCAATGCAACTAAAAAAAAGCCAAGTTTTGAGATAGAACACAAAAATAACCCTTACCTCCTAACATAACAAGCAGGTTGCAAACATTTTGCTCCTGTAGTAACGCCAGCACTTGGTCCAAGTAATCCTTTTTCAACATATCACAAGTCAAGTGCAATAACACAGGATGTTGTTTGCTTCTTAAAAATTTAACCATCCTTAAAGGTGCTATATCTAAGTCTTCGCACTTGTGATTTTTGGCGTGCCATGTCACTGAGAAAAACACTGGTTCCACATTGAGGGTGTTTATATCTTCAACCGTCACATCGGGAGTTACTTCGAAAGAATAGGAAAACTTTTCTGTCTGTTTTATCAAGTCAGTGATTTTACATGAAGTCATGTTTCCCAAGCAGATGACAAAGATAACTTAAAATGTCTTGTGAATTTATAACCAAAGATACCTAACAGACTCTTATGAGCTTAATGTAACTGTGTTGTTTTACGACTGGCTTAATATTATCGATTACACAGTCGGCCTTTAGGTATAAGTGATATCGCCCGATTTGAAATGCAAACGTTTAAAGAGCTATATCAAGTGACGCGAAGAATTCGTTATCATAAGTTAAAAGTCTCAATCGAACTGACCGTAACAGCGAAGTCGGGTCACTTCTTATTATTATCCGACATAATATCAATTTATGATATGCCACAGAGCTAAGTGATGGTGAGTTGACTTGAGTGCTAACCTCACAAGTGCCTCACAAAAAATCGTGACGCGATAACAGTAGTAGATATCAGTATCACTAGATGGCGTTCTTAGTCACTTGATTTATATTGTACAACGTAACTAATGACTAGGTATGAAGAGTACGAAGACACTTTACAATTTACATATTCACGGTACTGTTCTACCGTAGTTCATATTTTAGGAATAAGTAGGATATAGAGGAATTGTTCAAGGATAATAAAGAAAACGAAACACATCCAAATTATGTAGTGTAATGACTGTTCTATACATTGATTACCAATCAGCCATAGGTATAGGTATCACAACCAAAATAAATTACTACGAATAACTTAAAAGATCTTCTAGTGTAGGTAATCGTTACGTAAAGCTGCCCTCAAAGCTGCATGTCGAATACATTTTATTGCCGTCTCTACAGTCTACGTTTTCTTTTACACGTATAAAATCAACTACTTATCTATTTAGGTACACTTTTAATTGCGATTAACATGAAGTTCTTTCGATAATGACGGAATAGGTATAATACAATGACCTTTTATCTCTATTCGTGTAAAAGCCTCCAAACACCTATTTCTACGAATTGTCTAAATTAATTACTTATTGAAGCCTACAATATTATAAATGCAATATCCCTTACGTATGTTAGTTATTGTTACGGTTTAATAAAGCTTCGGATTAATTAACTTATATAAATTTGGTACTAGAAATGTTTATCTTTGATATTTTAATTGTTTTTAGAAACGTCAAATTGTTTCGTCAGATCTTTACGCAGATAAATGTTAACTTAGATATTAATTCAATACTTAACATTATGCTTAAACGTGCCAACATTATCTGCCAAAAGTGATGCTGATGTAACTATAATTAATAATTATCTAAAAGTCCTTATCCTTATGATACATTTTATAACATAACATTTGACGCCGGATAAAACGATCGACGGTACCTGCTTCTTAAAACAGCATTGACGTGTTTTATGAAACATTCATGGAATATCTTCGTATAAAACTGGCAACAGTGTTTCAATCTGCAAAAGTAGAGGTAATATTGTTTATCAGTGACTTTCCTGCAGTCATAATAAATTACTTACGTGTTTTTTTTCTAATACAGTATGTGCAGTAAAAGTACATTGCCACTACAACATGGCGCTGTGATATGTCTACTTCACTTTAAGCTTATATTTGGATAATATAAAAAACGACTAGTAGTTAACTCAATTTGTTCCTGGCAATTTTTGTAGCATTAATACGCAGCACGAATCTTTAGTCATTATTTTAAAACAAACTATTGATTATTTTGAGACTGCACCATTAACCTAGGTTCATTCTATTGGACTGGGTGAGTGGCACGGTTCATATTTTACCAGGAACAAAACTATGTATTGAGACACATCCACACTAAACAAACTTCTGCCAAAGGATAGGGAAGTATAGCTATGCGGTTACTATCGGTTATGAGTAATAGAGTCAACGTACATATGTTTGTTCAGTGTGGAGCATCATTACTAGATGTCAATACAAACACTGCAAGATCCCTATTTAATGTTAATTAACTACGCTATACATTTGCAGCAACTAATTTTTCCCCACAAATCCTGGCCGTGATCTTGTGGTTTGATTTGACGGTTGGTCTGAATTGACACTGAATTCAGTCTTTTTTCAAAAGATGTAACAGAGGTAGTTTATATACAAGGGAAGGGAACTTCTTCTTGACGAATGATTTTCACTTGGAACTTTGGCTCTGTAACTTATCCTCGGAATATACGTACGAGTATGAGGATTTTCTGACCGGGCTTTTTGCACTGGAAGGTAGTGCTGAGACGTATTGTCACATCACCAAGCTCGAATGTCGGAATTCTCAACATTAATTGGAGAGCAAAATAACTATATCACAGTCTCTTGCAACAATGGTCAACAGAGAAAGAGAAACTGGCAGCACTCACTGAGTAACCAGCTCTAAACCCACGTAAAATTGCTTGTTTTCTGAAAGAGCTCTACTATTGTAGTGACACATCGCTTCCAAGTGAACATCATTGTAGCAATTAAGGTGTTTTGGGATTACGAGTATTCCAAACGGACAATTCCGTAAATCTACGTTAAAATGAGTGACTCTAACCTTTTAGCAACATTTTCTTGAGTTTTCTTCTAAAAAAAACATGGATCCGGTGTGAGATCACATATACCTACTCGTATGGTATCTAATGATTTAATAATCGTAAGTCGTTTTCAGAATCTTTTTTTTTTACTAGCCCATGTGTGTGTCCCACTGCTGGGCAAAGGCCTCCCCTCTCCCTTTCCAGTCCTCCCTGTGCTGAGCAAGATCCCGCCAATCCCGCTGGAATGCATCCAGGTCGTCCCGCCATCTCTTTCTCGGTCTGCCTCTGCCTCGACTACCCTGGGGATGCCAGCTAGTGGCTATTTTGGCCCATCTGTTATCATGCATCCGGCAGACATGTCCAGCCCAGTCCCACTTTAGCTTTAGTTTTTTCAGAATCTTAACTGAGCAAAATTACGTATGGCAGATTTCCCCTGAAATCGTCCTATTTGTAGAATTATCCCAAACCACTTATATTTTACATATTATGCAGCAATTACGTAGTTCATAAAAAGTCATGTAACAATTTAACCTATTTTGATATTGTCGCATTGTTTATCACTATTACACAATATTTAACAATTCATCAGTATCCGGTAATACCAAACTATCGCCGATTGTTAGCACGATAATTGCGATTTATTACCAGCACAGAACAACTGTCTTTCTCATAAGGGCAGTCAAAAATGGTAGATTAGGTACTCAAATTAATTCGGATCTTTTTAGTGTCCTTTTGTCCGATATATAGCGTTCTTACTTTCAATCTCCATCATCATCGTCAATCGATTTTAGAAGTACAGCTTCCAAACAAGCTCGTACTAATGAGTTAGAGCTCAGAACATATTTATGTAGGTACGAATAGTTTGATTGAGCGCTCAGATAGATTCGCGTTTAAAAAATGTGTACCAAGTCTCCAAGTGCAAGAGACACGAATGCTTTATATCGGACTAAACGTGATCATTAGCGCAAGACGTCCATTAGTATTCAGAATTACGCAGAGTATACTGCTCTCCTGTTTAGCCATATTAGCCCTTTTTATAAACATATGTATAAACGACAAGCACCTAGAAAATAAATTTATTCAATAATACATATAACATTGAAACTAAAGTAAGCACGAAGAATATCGTACATTTAGCCTGTTCCTATCTCTATCGCACGATTGTATTACTGTACCGCTTTTATGCCAGCGGTCAATGGCACTATGCGAGCGGGTCAGCAATATAATCATGCGTGTGCGATAGAGATAGGAAATGGCGGGTCAATGTACGAAATTCTTCATGCTAAGCGTCCTTACTTTAGATTCCGTTTAGTTCAATAATGATAACATGTTATAAAATAATGTTTAACTCTTATTTTATTTGAATATAATGGCGGTGCATATCAATTCGGTTATTAACTTACATTATTAGTAATTTATACAAAATTCGGAATGATGATAATTTGTGTAAACTTATTATATTAAATTAGAACTATGCCTAGGCTCTTCCCTAAGACATGACTAGGAATTACTCGTATTATTATTCAAGCTCTAAGTATAAAAAGCATAGTTATTCACAAATTAATACTTTCTGGCTACGATTGAGCTCCAATATTGCAGATTTTCATAATACGGACGGTCGGCAAACTATTGCAAAAAGTGCGTGCTATCAACCAAGTGCTTACCAGAGATAAGTAAAAAGGACTGCCAATCGTAAGTCGTGTTTCTTATCATTGTTGTAGGTGGCGCCACTTCTATGCTTTGATCTCTGCTTAACACCGCAACGCCTTCAGAGTGTCCAATGGATCTATCGTAATGGTACGATGCCGATGTTACGCAGATGCAAACAAGAAAGCAAGATAATCCGTGTTTACTATTCAGTTATCTCTGACGCTAACGAAAGAGCGAAATAGTGGATTATTATTATAATAAGTATAATGTCAGTCACCAATACTTAAATACGATGTTTAATAGCTAAAAGTATCATAAGCATAAAACTAACTTGGTTACATACAAAAGTCTTAAAGATATTTAAAATAATGATACTTTTTTATTAAGTACAAGTATGTATTGAGTCCTTGCCTTTTTATAAAGAGTAGTTGCAGAATTATTTTCAGTCGTATTGTGAATTGTTGCAACTAATAAATACATAAGTATCGCACGAAAGGCTACAACAAATGTTTTTTTCACAATTATATTGACTTAGATAGGTCAAATAACCTTCGTATCGGTATATCGATTTATTTTAACAAAAAATTGTGTACTAGGCTGGATCTTTTCCACTTTTACTATTCAGGTTTACCAATTGCACATATATGGAAGTTCGTTCTGTATTGTACCTAATTTACATACCTAAATCATATGTTGCCTCCACAAACAAACAATTTTCCTCTTCAATTTTCATCAATACCTACAACTTACTAGTTTCTTTGTGATTTTCGGTTAAGTTTTTCGTCGCAGCAGTTTTTAGTTAATTTCTTAAAAAAACGTATTCTAATGCACGAGGCCCTAGGCCTTACGAGGCTAAATAAAAGTAGGTACCTAATGTTTTCCTTAAATAACTTTTAAATTGACTCCATCTGTTCCGTTAGCTCGAGTATGGGGCTCTCGCTGAGCGGCAGCATTGCCGCGGTGGGCGGCAGGCTGTGGCCTTGCCAGTTTGACTGCAATTAGACACAATCATGTGATTTATACATCTCTTGAGGTATTTTAATTTTGAAAGAAAAATTGTCGATATCTTGAACACAATGTCACGTTTACACTAGACCTTTCACAATCCACAGTGGCTTTTAGCAGAAAACCTTTCTAATGTAACTCAAGCGATGTGCCGTTTTTGAAATTCTCCCGAGAACAGAGAAGTCTATCGGAAATGTTCTCTGAGATTTTTACCCTTTCGTCGCAGAAGCGATGAATTAAGACAAATACCATGGAAGCTTAAAGGCAAATACTTGCACCAATCATAGCAAAATAAAAAATAATACTAATAATTGATAAAAAACCAGGAGTAAAACAACACAAAATTGCCCAAACAAGTTATTTTAGGCAAAAGGTATACCTACACTTAACAAAAGTAAATATGTTATTCCATTTAAAAAAAATTAAGATTGTTCATAACATATTTATGATAATAAGAGAACGCTCTCGGGAAAGTTGGAAATTATCCGGCCTCGGAAAGGAATTCTTAGAAACGAGAACGTTCTCATCGGCACATCACTACATAATACCTAAATACGGCAGGCGTCCATTTCTCGAACGGTATTAGACTAATATTATTTAGTCCACGAACTGTCAAGTCGTAAGGTAACCATGGCAACATACTAATAATATTAGACTGATACGTACCGTTCGAGA
The DNA here is from genome assembly GCF_910591565.1 of Cydia splendana. NCBI lineage: Eukaryota > Metazoa > Arthropoda > Insecta > Lepidoptera > Tortricidae > Cydia > Cydia splendana. Next base: position 12,125,006 of record NC_085973.1, read on the forward strand.
AATGGGCCCCTGCACATTATTTTATTATGAAAAATCGGTGTAGCTTCCTAGTTACTGATTATCAAGTAAGCAGTTGAGCTGGTAACACTCGTGTCAAATTAGGCAAAAGGGCTGACTGTACCGGTTTTCTATACCAATACAGTAGGTACCGGAACCGGGAATCCCCGGTTCTCGCCATACAAACTCAGTAGGTAAAGCCTGACAACAGTTTATTTGACCCTCGCCATTTTGCGGATTTTCAATGGTACTAATTTCTTTTACTGGCAACAAGTACTGTTTGACAACGAACGTTGGATGTCATCGAATGTCACCGATGTACAGCTTGGCAAAAAAGAGTAGAAATTAAAAAGTGGCAGCACTGTAGTGGCGTCCCGTTTTCTTATATATATTGGTTTGAAAGGGACGACACTACAGTGTTGCCACTTTTTAATTTCTACTCTTTTTTGCCAAGCTGTAAACAAACGGAAAATATCTACGAATATATTCAAAAATAAACGGTTTCATTACAAAAATGCCAAAAAAATTACCAAAGATGCGAAAAAAATTGTAGTGAATGCAATCAAATACATACAGCTTAAAAAAGACGAAGGATTACATAGCATTCCAATAAACAATGTTTTGAAGTTGGTTGTTGACATGACCGGTATTGACATTTTATAGTGCGATTTTATTGAACTGGTTAGTTGTTTGGTTTAAACTTTAATATTTCATTTAAGGTTTATGTAGATCAACGATAAAAATCCTATAATCGAATTGGAGACTGAACGTTTTATAATCGAGGTTGGTGGTCCTGAAAGCGACACAACATCTGATGAAAATCAGACTTCGTCAGAGTCAGAAAACGAAGAATATATGTATAAATATTGAATATTTAGAATCAGATTTTGACGAATAGGTAAATTGAAAGAACCGAATTCTCTGTAAGCAATGTTTTGACATTATACGAGTATCAACATGAAGCCAATGCCCACTACCCCGACTATACATGACGTACGCACATTATTGCCATACGTAAGCTGTTTGCAGCGACACTATCTCAGGGTTAAATAAACTGTTGTCAGGCTTTAAAGAGTGTAAAGACAACGCATCGCATGCATGACTTTCCTACTGACTATTTGATACTTGAAATTCACTTCGCCCTACTAGTAATTGTCCAAATACTCGTGATGCATCTCTTTCCTTTTTTTATACCTTTGGCGTCGAATGATGGTCGATTCCAGTTCCTTCAAGTCTCTTTTGGTTAAGCGTAATTTAAAAAATTAATTGTAAAACTTGTATTTACCGTAGTTTTAGTACATGAATAAATAATTGTGCTAAATTAAAAAAAAAACTAAAGTCATTTTACATGACAGCTACGTCATATAAAAATGAACTGTCATAAAGACTATCATTTTGACGCGAGAGGTAAGTATAGTAAGCGAGCCGTACTTTCATAAAGGGGAAGTAAATTATTACATAGGTAGTTTGACAATTATAAGTCACGAGTAGGTAGGTATTCTAACATTCATCCCCTTCTAAGATGACTTCTTATTAAATTCTGGTGGGCGTGAACGGTGCACCACAAACAATGACTAATGATAATTTATAGTATGTTTGCTACTGATGCTTACTTTCATGCAATGTAAAAAACTAGCTAATAACGGTGACAAAATAAAACAATGAATCTGAAAATCATTACATTTATTTAAATAAAACTTTCTCTAAGTAAAGCTGTCACATCTTACGTACGTAACTATGATAGTTATCTCTGCAAATAATCACAAAATGTATATACAAACTTTCACAAAGGAAACAAAGTTTAACTTAAAATTTCCATAAATATTATAAATAGATACTTATTCTAAATAATAATCATGGAAGAACATTAAGTAAATAATAAATAATAAACATAGGATTCTCTTAATGTGATGTTCATAAAATATACACGTGAAATGCAACTTTTTTACAATAAATACTTGGCAAGTAAATGGAATAATAGTTAATGTGATGAAATATCTTCTCCGTCTCAATAAGGAATGAAAATTTCAGTTAGATTTAGTGCATTTGAGTACAAAATTTACAGCTTTTGTTATTAAAACTATAATTTTAAAATCGAGTGCATAAATTCACTATCTTAATATTGACACTTAACTACATCTACAATCTATTCATATGTTTTCAATTGTCGATTAATCATCGACAACGGGTGACCGTCGCAACGGTCACACAACAACAAAGTCGTCTACGCGCTAATTATTGTCATGCACTCGTCAGTAATATCATAAGTACTGTGCGATTACGTCAAGTCATGCACCCACGAAAATTTCATACCGGCAATAATTACCTACTCTAGATTTCATCACTATAATTATTATGCTACAAAACGTGTTCAGCACTACCGTGCAGTCGGTGAGGCGACATAACGCCACGGCAACAGTCGTGCAATACTAATCTACGGAGATCTAGCTAGTTGATCTGTTGGAATACCTGGAAGCAGGGCTGCGGCTGGAACAGGCCGGCGCCGCCGCTCCACTGCGCCGGCCACAGCGCGGCGTCCCCGCCCGCCACGCCCGCCAGCCCCGCGGCTTCTTCCACGCCCGCCCCCGCCCCCACCCGCGCCTCCCGCCGCTCCGAGATCTGGCACGCGCTCTGTAAACTCGACGGCAGGTTTGACCACGTCTCGTTCCCTAGCCTATCTTTATTCATTATGCTTATTTCCATCGATCCCTGATACGCGAACTTCGCCAGATCCTCGTCCTCTTTGTGCTTCGGCGACCGATTGGGTCCCTCGACTATCGCCTGGAACGCGAGGAGGTCGCGGTTTTCGGTCTCCGTCAGGGGTAGGGGCGGGAGGATCTGCTGCTGCTGGGCGATCTTGTAGCTCTGCTGCCGCAGCATCTGGCGCCGGCTGAGGCCGATCTGCAGGGAGTGCAGGGCGCCGATGTCGTGCGCGGACACGTTGGGCGGCGTCATCTGCTTCTGTAGAAGCTGTCGTTTTTGCTGGTAGAGCCGGTGCTGCATGAGCTGCTGCTGCAGCGGCGGCTTGGCTTGCGACGCGGCCCCGTGCAGTTCGGGAGGCTCCTGCAGTTGGGCGACCATCTTTGGGCTGGCCGGCATCGGCGGCGATGTACTAGAGTAGTTAAACGTTTCGGGAAGACTGATCCGTTTGGGTGTCGGATTCTTCGTGTCTAAGTAATGTGGGCTGAAGGATGCCGCGAATTGATTATGTTGTATTTGCCTTTGCGTCATCTCCTCCGCCGGAATAGAAGACTGATACTGCGTTTTTAACTTCTGAGCCTCCTTTTGGACTAGGTGGAGCTCTAGGACGCCTTTAGCTTTGCAATTCTCATTTAATCGTTGGCTGTTAAACGCTAAGGTGGTAACTTGTTGGTCGTTGGCCTGCGCCACTTGTTGTGCGACCAGTCCGTCGCTCGCTCGTCGCCCTTCTCTGAAATCGACGGGGCTTCGAGTCATTGCCCGTGTATTATTCTTATTAGCAGACTGATAGTTCAATGGATTATGCCGCGCTATGGAACCGATGCCCGGAGTTTTGCTATTATAAGAAGATATATACACGCAGGGGTGCATTGGACTCGTGTTCACGAGGGAGCTGTTTTCGTATGCGAGCTTATCTTCGTTCGACGTACAACTGGGAAGACTACTTGCTAGTTCACTAGAACAGTCCGAAAGCTGATAGTCGAGGCTTTCGAACGTGGAGAAATTGCTTTGGGATGAATCACAGCTGAGGTTTTGGCTGAGGCTTTTGTTATTAAAGAAAGTTACGACGCCGCTGCTCGAGCTGGAACTAGCGTAAGAGCTAAGCCGGTTCTGGACTCCGCTCGGAACGCTCGCGACGTCTTCCATATCCGTCTCACAACCCTCATCCGTCGACGATGAATACTGTTGTTGAAATTTTGTCGCATCTGCCGCGTTACTTTGAAGATTCGGACCGGAGTAAGTCTGCGTTGTAGTATACCTATTCAATGAAAACTTGCTATCCGGCCTGTACAGAGTATTTGGAATCAGGTCACTAGTTGCTGTGGAAGTCGTGGCATTTCCATCGGAACTAGATATAGGAGGCAATACTGTGCTTTGTAAATACGAGTAGGCTGGGAGATGGTGATTCATGTAGTCTTTAAACGGCGGAGTGCTAGATTGCAAGCGACTTAGATCTTGTTGTTGCGCTTGTGAGACGAGCCTGCTTGATTCAAGAGGCTTTGGTTGCTCTAAAACACCTAGTTTAGCTTCCGCTAGCTGCGTTGGTATAGGACTAGTACTTAAGTTCAAAGTCCCTTTGAGAGGTAAAGGAGACTGTTGCAAGGTATTCATAAGTTTTGCTGCTTCAGAACACATAGTAAACGTCGTCGAACTTGGCAGTTTCATAGTTTCTACACTAAAATTAGTCGCCGACGCTGAATTTTGAAGGAAATTCGCTATTAGATTGTGGTCTGTCGCTGACGAACTTCTTCCGCCGTCTATCGCGCATTTGGAATCAAAACTCGATGACGTCAAAAGCCTAGTGCCGTCGGCAATGCTCTTGCCGGTGTCGGGTCCGACCGTGGTCGATTGCTGGAGCAGTCTCCGACAGTCCTCACTGGATTGTTTCAGGATGTTCTGCTGCTGTTCGTATGTGGAAGCCAGCAGCCTGTGTGTCGGGACGCCGTCATTTAACTTAGCACCTAGCCTCTGCGTGGACTGAGTGACGTCATTGTTTCTCATGCAGAGAAGCCTCGCGGATTCTGTTTCATGACTCCGACTTGAGCCTACGTCGAGGTTGCCGACTAGAAAGCTCCTGTGCGTATCCGAGGGGTCGGAGTTTCGTTGGAGCAGTCTTTGTTCAGTCATGTTGACGCCCGCTAGAGACAGTAGGCGCTGGGTTTCGGAGGAGGACGAGTCGGCCGAGGTAGCGGATATCATCGGGGGCGCTCTGCTAAACTCTCGCGACTGAGGATCGCCGGCGTGTAATGTTCTGTAAGCAAGCAAAAAGCAGACTTTAACATCATATCCATCAATGACTATAGTTTAAAATAAAATAAGGGTTTATTTATTAATTAAGTATGTTATAGTTGATCCTAACCTCAAGTCGTTCAAAACGAACTTATAAGGGGGAAATCCAAAAATCCCAACCAAAAAAACGCTGCTTCTCATAGGTACGAAGGTTGCGGGAGGTCGACGCCAGCAAGACAGGAGTGAGGCGTGAAAAGGAAGAGGAGGACCTTTACACAGCGGGGACAGTTCAGGCACTTTGAACAAAAAAAAACAAAAATAATTACATGACTACCTACCATAATACACAACTTTGCAAAGGCAGGCTTTCCTGAGTACCTATTCATCAAAGATTACTTGGTACAGCTATACTGTGGCTATTAAGGTTGAAATAAATTTAAACTTTATTAGTACTCTTTTAGTCTTGTTATTTACTCCGTTAATCTACACAGAATCACTGATCAATTGATCAGTCCTAATCCAATTAGTGTAGCTATAAGTAGGTAATTTTGGTAAATTGGTTAGCTCGGGCCCTTTGTCAATATTTTAGAAGTTATACCTATGTACTCCGGCTGTGGTGTCATTTCCCGCACAAACAGGATCAATTATTGAATTTTTTAAATATATTTTCGGGTAAGACAATTTCGTTACTAGAGGCGCGAACTAACAAAGCTGGCATGCCAGAGTAGTTATACTAATCAATCCAACCCTTTTTTGTGACAACAAAATGGCACTCAAGTCAGGTACATATATTAGACTTTGGCGAGCGCTTGGTTGGATAAATACGCAGAAGATATATTATTGTTTTAATTACCTATTCTGCTGCTCCCTCCTAGCGTCATGCAGTTCCCTGGCGAGCGCTTGGTCGGCCACGGAAGACGGCCGCCGCGAGGGTCTCCTGTCTTGGCTGACTGAACCACTTGCAGCCCTGGCTCGCAATCGTTCTAGCAGGAGAAGGTAGATCGCTGCGTGGTGGTCGTAGCTGTTTGAGCGGAGGCTCTGGAAAATAATTGTTAACAATTGAGAATTGATAGGAAATTAGAATTATTGATGTGGGAAAACTCAGGTCACTCCCATGAATCTATATGTAAAGCAGATTGAGCTCTACGATCAAATGCGAGACCGAAATACGAATCAATTTAGACGATTGTATCTCGTTTTGATTACGGTATTGACGACGTCGTTTGACAGTAAGGCCAACGTTACAAAGAGCAATTTGGTTGGTGGTTTGATGCTCTCTTTCGGATCTTTTTCTCTGGTGCCTGACCTGAGATTTAATTTTGTTCCCTAGTCAATAAATATTAGCACTTAAATATATTTTTGATATAAAAAATGAGTACCTACATAACATTTTGAAAACATACTGATTATTTTCTTTAATAAATCTACATTATAAGAAATCTTTGTGTTATTTATTGATTAGGAATCAAAATTAAACCTCAGGTAAGAACTTAATTAAATGATGTGGTACTACTAAACGAAATTAATAACTAGCTTAAATCTAAAATAGGCCCTTGAGGCATTGTACCAAGGATGCTGGCGGCATTTCCTCGCTGTATCGCAATGCTGATACGTTGTGCGAGGTAGCCGCCAGCTCTTCGGTCACCAGTTACGTCAACCAGACGCTTCGCGATTTCTGCGAACAACTTATGCGCGCTGGGACCCCATGGACCTCCGCCCGCTTTTACAGTAGTCCGTTGGAGGTGGGACGGTGCCAGTGTGTCTACGCAGGTAGCATTAAATGATTAATTATTTAATCAAATTTGGAGTCATTTCCACATTATTGCGAGCAATGACGCCAATTTGTCCGATCTCTGCCTATGATAAACTGCCTTGAGTGATTATAATTAGCAAATAAACAACAGTACTATTCGGGATACATGTAGATCCGTAGTCACTTCTAGTTCCTAACTATTATAGACACTGAACAGTCCCGCGAAAGTTATACCTAGTAAAATTTATAAGCAATGACATACATAAAAACTACGTGAGAGTGATTTCTCTGTAGCCGTGTCTTTGTTCGGAAGAAACAAGAGGTTAAGTTGAGCTCCGAACGTCATCTGGGGGCCTACCGCTAACCACGTTAGACGTGTTACCTCCTCTGTCGCACTTGTTACACTTGTAAATTCGTACGTAAGTGTGACAGGGAGGCAACACGTCGAACGTGCCCTCTGCAGTTGGCACTAAGCCGTCGCTTCGTGAACGTCACTGACCTCGCTAGGGTTCAACTCGCGCTAGCAAATACCGTGTCACCTAGAAATCATTATTAGAGAGGAACAATCTCAACTCGTAACAGTCAGAGAACCTGACACTGTTCTGTTACGCGCGTGCCTTTTTTAAAACTTTCGACTGGGTCAACTCGGAATATTTACGTATTAAATAAATATATGTACTGACATCTGTACATGCAAAGACATATAAACATTAGTGTCAGTATCTCTTATAGACAATTTAGCGCGTTATTCCACACGAATGCTTGAATTAAGTGTATACTCAATCGTGCGAAATTATACCTAATGCTAAATTCTTATTACATTTTCTACGAGTAGGTATGTCATTATATTTATTTATGTCACGGGCTTTGCATTTACTTGAACACCTCGCACTACTCTACCTAATGACTTTAGAATGAATTAAGTATTTAGACTATTTGGATTAAATTAAATCGATTAAATGAGATCGGCATGTCGTCATGTATGGATCAGAGTGTTGGGCCCTAAAGGTGACGGATGAAAAGAGATTGCATGTAGCGGAGATGCGAATGTTAAGATGGATGTGTGGCGTGACGAGAATGGATAGGATAAGGAATGAGTATATAAGAGGAAGCCTGAAAGTTGCACCCATAACAGAAAAAGTAAGGGCAAATCGCCTAGCATGGTACGGGCATGTGATGCGGAGGGATGAAAGTCATGTGACGAGAAAGGTATTACGAATGAATGTGGAGGGAAGTACGAGGAAAGGAAAACCGAGGAAAAGGTGGATGGACTGTGTGAGAGATGATATGAAACGAACGCAAGTGAATGATGAAATAACGGGCGACAGAGAGGTGTGGAAGAGAAAGACATGCTGCGCCGACCCCAAGTGAATGGGACAAGGGCAAGAGAATGATGATGAAATGAGATCGGCATTTCTGAGCATATTTGTTTTGTTTACTGTTGAGCTACTTAAGCAATGCTCGATTACCTATGGTTCTCAATCTGTTGCTGTCGGTGAGAATGCAAAGATAACGAATTGAATTGATCTTCGCCGGGTCCATCTCCGAGCTGTCATAAGCCTGAGAATCTCTCGTAAGGGCATGAGGAAAAATGACCGTAGAGAGAAGTCTACCCGGCGAAGATCAATTCAATTCGTTATCTTTGTATTCTCTCTCTTTGATTTTCAGAGTCCTACTCGATCCGACTTAGCTCTCGAGCTACTCTAAATTTAATAGGTTGGGTATTCGAGCCTACCTCTTTGGTTTTAACAGGGTCGATCCCCAAGCTCTGCATGAGCCTGAGCACCTGCTCGTTAGGGTCCGAAGGCACGTGCGCGGGGCTCCGCGCCGGGTCTTGCGCCGCCGCGGGCGCCGTGTAGGGCTCCGCTGCCATCCACCGGTGCTTCTTGATCTGCTCGATCGTGTACCGCTTCATCGGCTCCAGGACTAGCATCTTGCGGATTAACGATTCGCAATCTGAAAATAAATAAGGGTACTTAATAGAATATTCATACCTTTTGTTTCTAAGTTCAACAAAAATCGTGATGGTTATTATTTAAGCTAAGGACCGCGCGCCTTTGTTCAATAATTAAAAAACATCGATTTCTGTATGCATTTTTTCTTAAACAGTCAACTTTGGAATGTGATAATGATAACCAGTTAGCTACACCACACCAGGGTTGATTTGTTTTATTAAACTTAAAAATGTAATAAACCATAATTTTAAACTAAAAAAAAGTCGGTTCAAAAGAACGTTCGCCTTAACATGTGACCCAGACGTAGGATTTCACTAAGTAGATTAATTGCGTTCGGTTTTTATATCAGTAGGTAATTTTGACATTATTCGCTCTTATGGTATTAGCTCTTTACATTAACCAATATTCCCTAAAGTAAAAATGGTTTTTGATTACCTACGCTCAAGTAATCCGTAAAAGGGATCTATCTAGTCTAGTAACCTCATCCCGTCAGCCTCGAAACCGTGTCACTAGACCGACGACCCGAAGTTAAAATGACAAAGGTCACCGCCGTGCGCTACCCACTTAGGGCGTAAGAACGCGCAGGTACCTATTTAACTCTTTTGAGTATTCGTTAAAAAAGAATATTATTAGTACCTCTACCTACGTTGCTTAATAACGGGCATTTATTCAGTGTCTTTAATAAGTCCTTTAAAATCGCTTTACAGCTGTTCGGACGTCCTAAAGTTTATTCACATTTAATTAGATGAAAATAATATTTATGTAGGCATATTTTAAATACCTAAAATACTAGTTTGCTACATTATCCTCTGTACCTAACTTAGGTCACCTCGGAAACTTAATCGCAGGGAATATTGAGCTAACATTTACTTTTAATCTAAGTTACGTAACTACTGCAAGCCCAGACCCAATCAACAAGTCATGCGTGATATTGGTGCTAGCGTAACATTAGTTATCCCGCATCGCTACCCGCCATAATATAGTCCGGTGGAAATAGAAGGGTTTCAAAATAAATAATGAACTGAAACTGTACTGTAAATATGATTTGGAGGTTCTAAAAGTACTTAGTATTAGTTTTACGTCATGGTGGTGGTGGCGGGTTACAAAGGTTTTCAATTCCCATTGCTCACCAAACGCATTATTTCAGGCGGAGCCAGTGTAAAGCTGATCTCTCTGAGGTTGGTAACAATGTGAACATGTCTTATACTTGTTCGATGGAAGCAAATGCTCGTTAAGCTATGGGTGTAGCAGTCAAGGTGACAGAAAGCATGGAAAGGTCAGGGGCCGCGATACATTGACGTCATGCGATGTTCATGACACTGGAACAGACGATCCTAATTCGGTGGAAGCGTGAGATTGCTCAACGCGTAGCAAGCGTAGACTACAAAGCTATTCAAATTAAGGCAAGCTGTTCAACAATCTAGGTTTTTCATAATTGTCAGCGTAATTCTTAATTATTACGTTCTGAAATCCTAAATAGAAGCAAAGTTTTTTTTGTAACTAACTAATTAACCATCGTGAGAATTGTGTGTAGCGAACTACACAAATCCGGTACCTATTTACTCAATTGTGAACTCTGACGCACAACGTTAACTTTCAATCATATTCATATCCTTTCAATCATTTTTTAAAACGTGAAAAAAAAACGAGGTACTTACTTTTAACTGTAATGTTTTTCTGTTCTACATTAAATGAAGACACTAATAGTTTTTTAATGTTTAGGTGGCAGTTAGACAAAAGACCGTAGGTGTAGCTATTGTAGTAGTAGCACAGAATAAATAATAGGACTAGGTACAGAAGACTCACTCTCTAACAAAACGCGTCTGTTACGATCAGCACAGATATGGCCGCTAGGTGGCGACAGCGCCACGCGCGGCTTATGGCTTTCCCCAAAATTGAGCCGAACCATGGTATAATAATATACTCCGCCTGGTACTCCATTCCGAGATTCGCGTATGACCTAACTGACACGCGCCTACGTCATCATGCTGTTTACAGGTTCTCAAACTTTGAAATGTGGGAGAATTTTAACCAACGGTGAAAATTATTTTAACGGCATTAATTTTAAGTTATACATGTAGAAACATAGTAAAACAAAACAAATCTAATGTATTAAATTAAACTTTATTTATCTATACAAGACAAACGTTTAAAAAACTAATTCACAGTTACACATGAATTACCAAGTTTACGACGTGAAAAGTTTGGAAAACACTGCGACTGCTGACACTGAGCGAGAAGGAAATAACAATTAACACGCGTTCGACAAGGATGACGGTCAGGGCATGAAGTTATCTAGATCCGAATTGTCAAATGTGCACAGCGCTATCCTGTGTTGCCAGTAGTATAAACAGAATTACTTACCCGAAAGTCTAAAATTTCTTTCGTGAATCGGAAGATATTGCTAACGAGTAATTAAAAATGACGTGTTATTGTAAAATTTAAGCTAAAATACATATAAATGAAAATTATAAAATTATAAAGAAATATTTTAACTTATTAACCATAGGTATAATGTACCCATGTAACATGTTATGTTGAAATAAAGTGGCAATGTTATTGTGACGTAGGCCCGTGTCACTCTGGGAATGGAAGACCATGTTTTATTAGACCATGAGCCGAACGGATGTACTTTTAGCTACCTGTAGCAAAGCGACGAAATCGCGGAGTGCGCCACGCCTGGTAGTAGCTATTCAACGCAAAACACTAGCAGTAGGTAGCTATATAGCGTAGAACACTAGGTATACAGGAATTAGAGCAGTAAAAGTTCTTTACATGCGCTCGAACTATATTTAGTTCCTAATGCTAACTGAATGAACTTGATAATGGAATTATTACCGCGCAAGGTGAGGTTTGACGGCACGGCAGTACAAAAAGTACGCATTCGATCTGCGAGTGACGCACGACGCTGCCTGTAAGAACACCTAGGCGTGACACTCCACGTAGGTATTACTTATTAGCACATAGTCTTAACTTAAACGCTACCTCATTCACCTAAGTTGCAACTACACTTAGGACGATGACGGTCAGTTTTTTTACAAATATTGTTAAGTATTCTGAACCTATCGTAATCTAAATTGACTAATTAGTTAAGTGTGTCGGGCGATATGAAGACGCATTCCGTTTTAATTATAAAACGTCTACTTTGAATACGTTAGTGTTATGTCCATTCATTCCGATCATGCGTCATCCAATCGGAAATTAATTGCTTTCATCTGCTGCAAGTGAATGACGCTCGCTGAGAAATAAATAAACCGCCCCAAAAATAATCTAAAGTAAATAATTTAATCGCAGCACTCGATAGATTCGATCGGCAGTGACGAATTCGATTATAAATATTCGCCAAACAGTTTTCGCACTCTGGATTTAGATCGTACGCGTCCAAATCCTGCACTTAACGAAAACAAAACAAGACGGGAATCAACCGGGAGTAATTTCGTACCTACTATTTTATTTACCTTCCTTTACTTCTAAAATAAAGTCGATGAGTAGTGGAATTCGCCAGTCGATGCTATTAATAATCGTTTGGACGCAAATATCGCGTGCTGTGCTTGACCATTGACGCAATAGCGGCAAAAATGTGCGGGTGTTATTTAATAAGTATGGAAAGCCGACCGGGCAAGGCGCCTGGGCGGCGGGATTAGCTGATCCCTAGTAGATTAATTGCTAAGGAATGGAATTCGCTTCAATCGTCTGTAAGTATTCGCTAATAAATACAATCGAAGACTATTTATTACTTAACAGGCGCTACATCTTTGCATTCATCTTCACTTAT